>NC_134410.1:2178858-2428858 GCF_038048845.1 Mixophyes fleayi
TGTAACATAACAAAATGTGGAAAAAATGAAGGGCTGTGAATACTGTAAGTGTATTATCAATAAATCTTTTATATAAGGCACCATAATTCTATGTACAACGGGTTACGTTACATCAGATATATACAGATATAGGTCCATAATGTATTTATCCTCGGATGATCTGCACTCCAGAAAGGACTTTGTGATACACATTTATTCCTATGTAAATCAATGCAAAATGCTCTTTAGATGTATTATGTTTTATTTACTCTGTGAAGCAGAAATATTTCCAGGATGCAAAATATATTCTATTTCCACTTGATGAAAATAAGTTAGCCTTTTTTTATTTCCTTTTTGTACAGTCAGAGAGTTCCTTCAGTCCTACAAAGAACGAAGATCCAGGCGAGAGTCCCGGGGCGGAGGTGACAGTCTCACACGCTGTCCGATGTGTTCTTCTCAGACAGAGAGGACATACTGTATGAGGTATCGTCGGGTTCAGGAGACGTGTGGCTAAAGTCCATATCATCCACTTCCAGAGGCGGCTCATTGAGGAGCATCTGAGGGAAAATAAAAAAAAAATAAACTTTCACAGAACACAAGTGTCCCTGATTTATACACGACAGATAGACACAACCGGGGAGTCTAAGCTGTGCGATATCATAGGGACAATGTCCCATATTTCCAGGGACAGTTACAGGTTTTAAACATCTGTCCATGGAAATTATCGTCCCTGAAATTGTCCCTATTTTTCTAACTCTACAGTACAATTACTCTGACTAAAATTATCAACGTTATAAAATGATTAAAAAAAAGTATCAAAAAGGAAAAAAAGAACCTACGTGAAAGAGTATTTATGTTCTTGGGTGGACAGGTCAGAGCGACGTTACAGAACATAGATTCCTGAAACAGGCCCAGCGGATGTGGTAGGGAGGTATAATGGTATATTGGAGTGGTATAACGGCATATAGGGGTGGTATAATGGTATGTGGGGTGGTATAATGGTATATACGGTGGTGTAACGGTATATAAGGTGGTATAATGGTATATAGGGTAGTATAGCGGTATATAGGGTGGTATAATGATATAGAGGGTGGTACAATGGTATATAGGGTGGTATAACGGTATATAGGGTGGTATAACGGTATATAAAGTGGTATAACAGTATACAGGATGGTATAACGGTATATAGGGTGGTATAACAGTATATAGGGTGGTATAATGGTATATAAAGTGGTATAACAATATATAAGGTGGTATAACAGTATACAGGGTGGTATAATGGTATATAAAGTGGTATAACAGTATATAAGGTGGTATAACGGTATATAGGGTGTGTTAACCAGTAAATTGGGATGATCCTATCCCTCACTCCGTCCCGCTACGTAGAGGGGGCTCAGCTTAGACGAGGAAGTCATCAACTATGAATCTAATTCAACCTTGTTTTCTTATGTAAATAAACATGTTATTCATAGACACAGAAACATAATGGCTAATTATATAGGAAACCACAGTATATTGGTATCATATCTATTATAAGGAATCTTTGGGACTTCCCACGTAACCATGTCTATAATACACTAAATTACTTTTAATATTGATGCCCACACTATCCTTAGCATCCTCCTACTAATTAAACAGTTTATCGCCTCTTAGTGCTCATTTCTCTGTGTATTTCATTATTACCAAAAACAGCCATTGTTTAGTTATTTGTGTTATCAGGTCATCAGATAAGACTGGGTGCGTGTAGTTCTGTACGTCGGACCGCTGGGATCCAATCTAAGAGCCGCCAGCAAAGACGCTGCACATCATGAACTGCGCGTGCTAAGCGCTCAGATACCTGTTGTTGGTCTCTGTTGTTGGATCGCACGGCATGTACCAGGCTCCTTGTGAACGTCTGCAGCTCACTATACTTGTGCTTGTAGTTCTCCAGCTCAGTCTCCACATATCTCAGTTCTTCATTCTGAATGAACAAATAACACGACCGATGAGGAAAGAAAACGACAATACAGCAAAGTGCAGACAAAATCAGGCACTTGGGTTTCAAAAGGTCCTTACGGAGGAGGACAAGGGTCTGGGAATCACTGTGATGGGACACAGATAATTATTTATATAGTTACCGTTTAATCATTCACATCAGTCCCTGACCAATGAAGCTTACAATCTACCTTTCCTACAACATGGAAACAAACACACTAGGGTTCATATCAGCAGCCAATTATTATTATTATTTATTACCATTTATGTAGCGCCACTAATTCCGCAGCGCTGTACAGAGAACTCATGCACATCAATCCCTGCCCCATTGGAGCTTACAGTCTAAATTCCATAACATACAGGCAGACAGAGATGGACGGACAGACAGAGACACAGACTAGGGTCAATTTTGTTAGCAGCCAATTAACTTACTAGTATGTTTTTGGGGTGTGGGAGGAAACCCACGCAAACACGAGGAGAACATACAAACTCCACACAGATAAAGCCATGGTTGGGAATAGAAATCCTTATCCCAGTGCTGTGAGACAGAAGTGCTAACCACTGAGCCACCGTGCTGCCAATTATCCCACCAGTATGTTTCTGGAGCGTGGGAGAAAACCGGAGGACCCCCACGGGAAGAACCCGTGACTCTGGAGCTATGAGCCAACGCGGGCACCTCTCCGATGTAGCAGCAGACATAGAGGGATTTCAGGATGCTGGGAACCTCGGAAGTGAATGTGCCTCTTACATGGAGTCCTGGCCATGGGAGGGCTGGAAAATTATAGCCCGGAGGGCAAGACTCGGCTCAGCAGCCTATTAGGAGCATTTTAAAGGAAAAAAAATGCAGGTGGCCCAATGACCCAGCCCAAGGTAGCTCTCTATGGTACCAGTCCGGGGGGGCAGATGTCCCCTGCCCCCCAGCCCATAGGCAAACCGAGAGGGGGGGGGGGGGGTTGCCAGTGCCTGGAAACCCCCTCCAAGCCTGAGGCACTGTGTTATTGAGGTGGCTGGACCCTGCCCCCACTTCACACGGCTCTGCTCGAAAAAGGGAGAGCTGTGTGCACCTAACAGTAGTGCACGCAGCATTGCCCATGTATATTATGGGGTTAGGATTAGTTGGAGAGCAGCCAAGCACTGTTTAATATTATAGCCACGCCCCCATGCATGCTGGTCACGCCCACTGGCGGCGTGGTGTGGAAACCCCCCCTCTACAAATCCTGAGTTTACCCCTGCATCCTATAGAGATGACTTGTAATACACTATTAATAAATGAAGGAAAGTAGGTATTAGTTGCTGTGGGAGATCTTACAGTAACAGATTAGTATTTCCCTACAAAGCTGCAGCCCAGGGACGGGCAACAAGCAATTGTCCGGTATGAGGAATGTGTCTGTACAGCAGCTGGAATGTGTGACCACAGCAGTGCCAGGCTCTGACAGCGAGAGGTGACTCACTGGTAGCGTACGCTGAGTGGCACTGCAGAGGAGATTCTACATACCAGTCATTGCCTTGGCAGCAGAACTCCCTTAATGGCCTGTTACCATGGTACCAATTTGAATTGGTTTAACAAGGAATGAAAACAGATTCTCCCCGAACTCCCATTATAATGAAATTTCATCAGCAATCCCCTCCTGGAGCCTACATAAGAACAAACCCCGGGAACGCTCCTTTCCCTGCCTTCTACGCATAACCTGCCGAATGGAGAATACCATGGAAATAATAGTTTTCGGGGCAGGCGGCACTAACGCATAAATCCATCTTAATCTAGCAGGTGCTTAATATTTTAACAGCTCTGTGTCTTTGGAGCTAGGAGATTCTGACAATAGCAAAATGTGCTTTTTGCTGGGGAAACGCACATTCAATAGAATATTACTGAACGGTGGCAAAAAGATTTAAAACAAATATCTGTAACATTGTAGCTGAAGCCTTGGCGGATTTAAATAATCTATAGGTTCTATATAGAAGTACAATCTGCACAAGTATTCTCACGTTTTACCATCACAAGTTCGTATAACTACAATCAGTCTCCTATCAGTTGTACTAAGAATATATTTACATTAATATTGAGAAAGGCAAGAAACACATTTCCTGCTCTGCTGATAGGTCACTTATAGCTGGAGGTTATGTCCTTAGAAAACTCTTATTTCTGTACATTAATTCCTCCCTGTTGTACAAAGTGACAGCAGAATAAAATGATTCTCGTCTTAATAGTCACCCCCGGCCACCTGCGCTGTAGGGAATTGGGGACACGAGGTTTTTACACAGGGCTTAGGCTGAGAAAGGGTTAACGCTGGTCAGCATTAACGCAGCTGCAGATCTATTTTCACTTTATAATCCCACATAAAGTCATATTAACGAGCAGGTGATGCGGCCTTCAGAGTAACTATTAATGCTCACGGTATATTTATCTCCCTGCTATTTATAGAGCCGTTCTGCCATACTAGGAAAAACAAGGGCTGGAGTATGTGACACCCTTAATGTAAGGCAGAAAATTATCCATAAAAGAAACGTCTCTATCGCCTAGAAACGGATAGAAGAGACTGAACCGGAGTCATATACAGCTACTCCCGGATTCTGGGCGTATATCAAACGTTTCTACATAGTAACTGTCATGTAAACATGTTTGTAAGGGATGGATATGTTCTCCCGTAGGCGGTGGTCAGAGAACGCTGCGATGATCGGGCTGGATCTGCGGATGGACAGAAATTTCTGTTGATTTGGGCTCCGAGTTAAACACTGATTCATCAAGGAACGTGAAAGGAATGTATTGCGCATTTTTTAAAAACACACTTAATTCAGGTGTACGCATGTTCGTATTCAACTACAAGCGGATCTGAAGAAACATCTCTTGTTCAATATGGGTCTAGGTGCGCTCTGTTCTGACAGACAGAATACACTGCAGGACACGTACAATATAGATGTGGATTATAAAGTCCCAAAAGAATGCAGAGGAAAAAAGTATTCAATTAATGTCACCTGTTAATAATATAGACAAAAATGAAAAAATATTAAAAAAAGGAATTTTTTTTATCCCCTCCCCATAAAATACATCTATCAGGGTGTTATGAACGTCTACTAAACATAAAATCATTTTTTACAGTTGCTCCTGACACAGCCGCCATCACTAGTAATCAGCACTTACACCCGACCTGTAGTTGGTGCCAGTCATACGACAGAAAATCTCCTACCTGAGAGATGCCCAAAGTTTGAATCAAACGCCGCTGTGTGCGCTCCAGCTGGGCACGTCCTCACTGTACACTGACTACTGGCATACGCCCAGTTCTCTCCCCGTTCTGCCCCTGAAATCGTTGGTGTCGGAAGTTTATTTACCTGCGATGTTAAATTGCTTTTTTTGGTCAATGTATCAGTTTCGTGAATGCGCAGTGTGAAAAAACACGAAATACACATATGGTATGTACGTTCCTTAATGAATCAGGCCCGGGATGTATTTATCTTCTAAATTCTGGCTGAACATCTTTCACATTTCCCCCACCGACGATGCGGACATAGGAGCTGGTGCAGAGATGGCAAAATGGGCACAAATTACCCTAAAAACCCAAAGTAACAGCGTATTACCACCAACGCGCAGAGTCGTGACCGGGTTAAAGTGAGTTATCAGTGAGTATTTACACACGCCCCATAACAGGTGCAGAAAATACACCTAACGGGCCCACATACGTGTATCTGCAGGTCTGCATGATCCATGTGCACGCCTCTCCTGTACTTGGCCTGCTACTGCACACCTCTTCCCTCCTCCATCCAATCGCTACAGACCCCGGTGGGCACAAGTACCAGAATCACACGTGTCTGCAATGTAGCATACGACTGCGCCCACATTCTGGGCACGAGCAGAGCAATTTCACGCAAGATGCTACGCAATCTGCAGAACGTCCGACTGTCTGCTGTGAGGGCAGTGGCACAGATAGCAACACGAATGCCCAGTGCCACCCATGGCAACCCATATACTGTGTACAGTAATGGCACAGGTATATCTCAGTAGGCGCCTATCACATAATAATAACTTATACATGTACAAGAATAAGTGACTGCACAGAAAATGCAGAATTGTGACATTATTGCATCCATATGAAGGGGCAGGCGCATAGTATAATGCATCAAGATGGCTGCGAATTGCAGGGGTGCAACATGCACTTTGTATTACACCCCCATAGATAAAGATATTAAGATGAGCGTCCAGGGTGAAGACTGTGACATTCTCTGTGTATAGAAGAAGCTGAAAATGACCAGCGGAGCCGATCGGGTGTCGTCATTTACTTTCCATCACAATCCTTGTTCTGTGGTCAGCAGGGATTATATGTAAGGAATACGCAGTCCCTGCTGTAAATTACATGGACATTACAAGTCACCATGGAGTTTTGTGTATATATTTCACACTTAAATTCCAGGCAGTACCAATGTCCCATTACTGTCAGACAATACTCGAAACACACAAGAGGGTCAAATGAACTACAAAGTGAGAGGGGGGGAGGAGGGTTTAAAAAAAATAACTGAGGGCAGGACAGATGTATTAGCGAGCCGTGCGTAGTTCAGTCGTACAAGTTACGTGCAGAGAAGTTCCGCCATCCAAACCACAGTAATGATGTATATCGGATGCACAGGTAGATCCCGCTCAATGTAGACGTTCACCTGTGAATGTATCCACCCACCGGGCTAAATAGGAGGAATATATTACATAAATAAGTCTTGTTCTCTGTAAGCAGATTTAACAGACTATTTCAGTCACTAGATGGTAGACACTCTGCATATAACCAACAGGCTGCAGATTCCTCGGGAACATCACCCTGAATCCTTCCGAGAATCCCTGCGGCTCCTCTCCTCCTGGGTTGCTAGGAGATTAATCCCTGCATTTTATTGATCTCTGGACCACTCTGGAGGTCTGCCAGCCTGAGCGTATGAACATAAAAAGTTTTACAGGCGTGTGGACACGCGGCATTACACGAGAGAGCAGAGCAATTAGCAGCGATCTGACCTTGCTGAATATTTCTAACGACGCTGAAATGGAAGAGTTGCAGAACGTTGTTTTTATCGCTAACGCTGGTTAACCCCAAAGAGGAAATTCTCATGAAAACGCTGCAAGTCGCTGCTAGGAACGCAGATCGTCGCTTAAACATTTCGCAGTTGGATCTGTACGTGGGCTTATACAGGCCCCTGGCATTACCCTTTAAGAATCCAAAAGCCCAGATATAATACATAACAGAACAGGGAGATCAATCTCTGAGATAAATAAATGAGAAATTGCAGCTTGGTGATGACTCAAATTATATTTAATATAATAATATAATAATATAAGTAATATAATATAATAATATATTAATATAAGTAAAACAGAGACCGTCTTGGAGTCGAACAAATTAAAGGCTCCTTATTAGAGCCCCATCTGAGCTCAGCAGTCTGGGTGTGAATGGGTTAAACATGAGATTAGGCTCCTCCTCTTTTGCATATTGTCATCTACATAAAGATTTAGACTAATGATCTTATCAGTCACTACAACAGTGCCATCTGCAGGCTACACGGAGGTACTGCACAACATTCTAATAGAGGATGGGCAGCATAAGAAATGCAGATAGTCAGCTTGGCTCAGTTATAGCTGGGGGCTATTAATCCAGGGAATTAGTCCAACAGCCGTTGATGGCATCAGATTGTTCTACCTCCTTCTATTCAGAGTTACGATGATTCTATTAGGAAACAGTTGTGACATTTACTAACTTATCTTACTGTCATTTCCTGTCTATTCTTATATGTCTGTTGTCATTCATGTCTCTTTCTGTAATTCTACCATTGGGAGTCTGTTCCCACCGATGCTGTTAACGTGTATTTATTTCTCACACATAAAACCTGATACAAAGATTCCAATGTGTCAGTACTCAGTATACCTCCATAATTCAGTTATATTGATTCCCACGAATAGAAAGTGAATAAACACATAAAAAACCGGGTTCAATAACTACTTACAAATGTGTCAGAATTGATTAGTGGTCTTTATTAAAGTCCTTTGTACAATAATACTGAGAACCTGACTCCTTCCCACAGTTGTGGTAGTTCTCTGCTTTTCACACTGATTTTCCAATTGGAATAACCTGGGTTGAATTTGGTAACAGAGCCTCAGAGGAAGTAGATCATCTCTGTGAGGAGCTGTCAGGTATGACAGGCTCAGAAGACCACCCTACCTATAAAGCAGGAGGTGGATCTCACCCAAAAGGGGGTGGGGCTTATCATCAGCGAAAAATTTACAGAAACGAAGGTGCAACTGCGACATAAAACCTGCACCAATTAGGTACTTTTCCTATGTCAGCTCAGACCTGGCACGTGGTGCAATTCTGGGGGGGAAGGGATAATCTACTACTAAGGATGCCTATTATACAGCAGCTGGGGTCTCACAAAGCCCCTGCATCAGATTATTACCCATAATGCAGTGTTTCAGCTGCAGTCAGAATTAATATCACAGAGATCAGTTATCATCTTTCTGTACATATCATACAGGTTATGTGGCTGCTTTAGGGGCAGGAAGGAAACCGTTTAATATGAAACTGCACCTTCTTTATAGTATAAATGTCTGGATGCACCTTCATGCAACATGGTCTTATACGTGCCGCAGCTGATGAACTCTCCCTCTCTTTCTTCCTTTTTCTTTTTCTCTCTCTGACTTTCACACTAACTTTTAGTAGAACAAAAGTCTGTAGATGTATAGTATTTAATATCCTATTAATTCTGGGACAATCGGACCCTCTCCCCACTGAGTAACTTCAGAGTAAAGTTCTGATAGATGCTGCAGACACAGATGGAGCAATACTACAAACACGATTTATGCTGCAAGGACAAGGCTGTAATAATGATATTGGATTACTGATCCCTACGCGTCAGACAGGCACAGAGACCTTGTGGAATAATATAATAGACTGATATTAATGCAGTGGGTGACGTGGGTCAGATCTGGAAGCAGTTGGCTTGTCGGATCCAGATTACACTGAATTTATTATAACTGGTTGTAGGAGAGTCTCATTAAAGTCTGATCTTACTACAGAAATATATATGATAGGCATCTCTTTGTTTTTGGTCTTATAAGTGTCAAACTTTGTATCATCATCATCATTTATTTATATAGCGCCACTAATTCCGCAGCGCTGTACAGAGAACTCACTCACATCAGTCCCTGCCCCATTGGGGCTTACACGCTAAATTCCCTAACATACACACACACAGACAGAGAGAGACTAAGGGCAATTTGACAGCAGCCAATTAACCTACCAGTATGTTTTTGGAGTGTGGGAGGAAACCAGAGCACCTGGAGGAAACCCACGCAGACACGGGGAGAACATACAAACTACACACAGATAAGGCCATGGTCGGGAATCGAACTCATGACCCCAGTGCTGTGAGGCAGAGGTGCTAACCACTAAGCCACCAAGCTGTCCACGCTGAATATATTATAGATGTGTTTTATGAGACCCATCTTTCTGAATAAAAGGACTTCTGGCGGCAGATGCGCTGCTGAGATCTATGGATAGTAGTTTCCGCTACTCCTATTATACTAAGATCCATTAAGAGAATCTCGCAGGTCAGTAAGGATGTAGATGTACCATGCCCGTACCTTAAAATCCAAGAGAGAGCGCATCTGTTCCACGTCAAACTTGCTGATTGTGTCATTCGTCTCTTCTTCCGGAACTTCTACTTTCTGGAATATAGAAGCAGAGTTTGTGCTATATGAAAAAACAGTCAGTATTTAACTTATGTGCAAAACAGAACACTTATTTGCACCCCTTGTATTGTAACATGGTTTTGTCCAGGAGACTGAAATAAGGATCCTCTTCATTTAAGATCCTTAATGAATCAGGCCCCTAGTTATTTATAGTACATTCTACAAAATGACAGCTAGAATCTGATTGGTTGCTATAGGCAACATCTCCCCTCTTCAAACCCGCCTGAAACTCGCAGCTTGATACATTTACCCCCAAGACTACTAATATATTTATTACCTATCTGATATTTAAATTTATGCATATTTCTCACTGGATAATGTGCACATTGGACAGGGCTGTGTTGGAGGCTAATCGGGTGTTAGGGACAGATTGAATTTGACGCGAGGTGATGCAAAGTGTCTCCAGAACAGTCTGCAAAGCCACATTCGCTTATATTCCTCGTATCCCATAGGAGTGAGCAGAAAAATTAGCGGAAATTCTATCCGCAATAGCCGACAATAGGTGCATCTGAACATCGAAATCCAGGTGATGTTCATGGGCACCTCGCGCCAAATTGAATCGGCACTTAAAGCCTTTTCCAAACTAGCCTGGTAAATGTGCCAAGAGACTTGGTGGAAGAGGCAGCCTTAGTGCCGGCGCGTTCAGGAAATGGTGAGTATCCCCCAAAATAACACTTTAGGAAGAATAAGTTGGGAAAAACATAACAAACGAGAGAGACTACTATACCAAAACATTTATACTCCTGTATTATATTAAAGAGGTATCAGCAAATTCTACATTACAGATTGCAAATCTCAACGCTGCTTATTTGGTGGAGACATTTTTGGAATTTTCCTTTTTTAAACTTCTTACATGAAATATCACAGTCTAAGCCCAGGGGGTAAATCTATCAAGCTGGGACTTTTCCGACGGGTTTGAAAGGTGGAGATGTTGCCTATAGCAACCAATCAGATTCTTTGATTCATGATAGCTAGAATCTGATTGGTTGTTCAACCTCCCTGGAAAACTCTCAGCTTGATACATTTACCCCCAGATGTAAATGTTAAAGCAGTAGGATGGTACAAGGATTCCTATGTTGTTGGAAATAATTCTCATTATTCATTAAACTTCTCCCCCAATAAGTAACAAATTGAAGATGATTTTCTGTAAGACGTCTGGTCTGGTGCAGCCAACGTCTCCTCCTAAGTTTTGAATGGCTTAGCTTAGCTTTCGCCTGGTCTTTGTCTTGCAGGATCCGGTGGATCCATGTTAGCGGAGTGGCCTGGGGTTATAGCCCGCAAGTTAATCTAGCCTTATGGTCCTGGATGGAATTCCTCAAGAATCTGGATTTATTTTGAGAAAGTCACAGGTAAGTCATTGTTTCAGCCACAAGAAATGTTTTTATTTGGGTCTATTACCCTATGGGTTTCCACAAAGCCCTTGTGGGGTAGACATTGCGGCGTACAGATGAGGTACTTACCACAGTATGCAGTCGCACCACGTTCAGGCTGTCTTCTTTCACTGCCACGTCCTCGTTCCGGCCCACCTCCGGCATTTCATCTGCTAGAAGCCAAGAGATGAACTTGTTTTACTTGTAGTTTATTTATGATTGCTGCTTATTTAGCTTGTACCCCAATAATCACATAACTCTGACTCCCCAGGATTTTCTGAACCTGCTCTGCAATATTACTGACAAGTGTCAGGAGTCTGGTTTTTAGGTCATAGACACATTAGATGCAGGAAAATAGAGATCTGGGATTAATCTCCTGCCGGAGACATTCTGCATCAGCCTGGGGCTCCCAGTAATACACAACACACAGAGATGTAGCGGGGTCCTGGAACGATTCCTTCTTCTGAGCTAACGGCTGCATTGGTTTCCTGGGTCACCTTTTAATAAATCTATGGTTTTCTAGGTTCTCCTGGTAAATAAATCCTATTATCTTTCCTGTGTGTCTTAATACATACGGCTCTGGCCGACTCAGTTTCTAAGGCAATGACAATCCTCGGAGGGACAACCTTCCGATAGGAATTATTCCAGTTCTCTATATGTGGCCTCAGCCGGTGGAAAGACATTTTAACTACAGTTATAAACTGACTGTTACTTGCAAGAAGCGGGAAGATTATGAGTAGTGGTTTAATCAAGGTACCGGCAGTTTCACGTGGCAGTTGTACCGTTTCCTGTACAGAACAATATATGTATTAAAAACTGGAATGTGATGTAATTAAGATAACAGCATTGTTGGTCAAGGTAAAAGAACTTATTTTAAACCATGGTAGCTCACTGTAAATCGTGTATGTAACAAAGTGGCCCACGTCTCACCGATTTCTCTGGTTCCTAGTGATTTGATAGGCGGATTAATGGCTGAATCCATAGTGGACAGGTGAACTCTGGAGCTTTGTCCCTGGAAATATATTGTTTTGCAGCCCTTGTATTGTTGCACAGGTTAACATATGATATAAAGCACAATTTACGGGGGTTCCTGTGTGAATACAAACACTTGCTGTCAGGGCCGCCGTCAGGTGGGTACGGCCGGTACAGCTGTAAGGGGCCCAGACAGACCTCTCTCTCTGGGGCCCCCTGGACTGCCCGGGCCCCTCAATCTGACTGACCGTGCCACCATCTCTTCTCCCATCTCTCCCTTCCCCTATCAAATTAATACCCAATTAACTCACCTTCTCCTCCACGATTCTGTGGCTTCCAGGCTCTGATAGGCTGGGACTGCGCGGCGCGGTGACATCATAACTGCATGCCGCGTTCCCAGTCTATCAGTGAACGGGAACTGCCACATCACGGAGGAGAAGGTGAGTTAATTGGGTATTAATTTGTTAGGGGAGATAGGAGAGGGGGACATTTACTGGGCTGTGATTGGAGAGAGGGGGATATTTCCCGGGCTGTGATTGGGGAGAGGGGGATATTTTGTGGGCTGTGATTGGGGAGAGGGGGACATTTACTGGGCTGTGATTGGGGAGAGGGGGATATTTTGTGGGCTGTGATTGGGGAGAGGGGGATATTTCCTGGGCTGTGATTGGGGAGAGGGGGACATTTACTGGGCTGTGATTGGGGAGAGGGGGACATTTACTGGGATATGATGTGATGGGGGGGAGGAGAGGGGAACATTTACTATGATTGGGAGGGGAACATTTATTGTGATGGGATGAGGGACATTAACTGTGATGTGATTTGGGGAGGAGATGAGGGAGGCATGTACTGTGATGAGGGAGGGGGGCGTATGTATGACGAAGAGGGAGGGGACATGAATGAAGGGAAGGGGGGAGGCTGCCAGATTAATTAGTACTGGGCCCCACAGTTTCTGATGGCAGCCCTGCTTGCTGTGGAGAGATCCACGGTGGTCTACGCGACATCCTGAGCAGGTCACAAACTCCTTATTTTGCAATCACAGAAAAGTGTTTTATTGGAGAGGAGAGAGGACAACGCAGATACGCTCTCACCGTCTGCATAGGCATTAATAACCTTACACAATACTTAGGGATATGGTTGCAAGTTACCCCTCAGTTTTTGCCCACTAGTGTCTTAGAGTAACCCTTGTTAAAGTCAGGTTTATAATTGAAGGAAAGCAATCGAATCAGCAATGAAACTGTAGTACAAATCAATATGTGTGATCTTATTCTTAGTATATAGGACTGTCATTTATATTGCTACATAAGTAGAAAAAAAACTGGAGATAAAGAAGATGATTCGGAAGAAGCAGGAAAGCTTTAAATTATTGCATCATTTTGTCTTGTAACCAATGACTCTGTGTACGGTATCTATGTATGATGTCACAACTCTAAGCAGATACTTCTGTGTGTTCTGTATCTATGTATGATGTCACAACTCTAAGCAGATACTTCTGTCTGTTCTGTATCTATGTATGATGTCACAACTCTAAGCAGATACTTCTGTGTGGTCTGTATCTATGTATGATGTCACAACTCTAAGCAGATACTTCTGTGTGTTCTGTATCTATGTATGATGTCACAACTCTAAGCAGATACTTCTGTGTGTTCTGTATCTATGTATGATGTCACAATCATGCGTTACATCCCTTATTGTATTCCTGTATAAACCGTCAGGCACTGAACAGAACATTTTGGATAGAAGCTCAATACTGGTACTTGCCCCGCTTGCACACTATAATCTTTTGAACTTTTATTTGCGAAACAAATCTTTTTATGCTTTGGAACCACAACCTGATTGGACATCAAATTATTTGCATTTCATACCCTGTATACACTGTTACCTTCCTCAGTAATCTGTGGCACAGCTAACGTACAGTGTATCAAATTTAATCAGTGTATTCTCTCAGACTCTGGCACAGACTGCACAATGAAAAGTGTCCAGAGAAAGCAATACACAAGATATCTGTTGTTTTAATTAGTAATCCTCAGGCTGCTTCTCGCTGTTTAATAATAATAATGGCACAGCGATACCCCTATATTGTGCCAACAATAACACTTCATATACCACAATATTCAGGTACTGGGTGTAGACAAATTGGCATTGCGCCATTTTTGAAAGAGAGATCCAGGTTTGTCCTTTACCGTTATCGGCGTTTGTGGCAGGACTGGCGCTCTGCGTGGTCTCCATCCCTCGGCCTTTCTACAACCAGATAACATGACGTCTACTCCGTACTCTAATTTTTCATCTCTAAAGTAACTTTTTACAAGAGGTCCTGACACCTAAACTCCAGCCTGTCTAACTCACCCATAGAATATATATATATATATATATATATATATATATAAAACCTTCTATCCTCTGAAGCTCCTTGAATTTAATTGCTGCCTAGACTTAATGACCAGCAGCCAGACTGAATTGGATTTCAGAGGTGACCGGGGAAAATTTTCTAAGTATTTGGCATAAATGTCCCATTAAATTATTTTCTTTTGCATTTTATTTCCTGATCAACCCCCAGAAATGTAATAAGCGTGTAAGCGCATAGTCGCACAGCGCATACAGAAATGTTGGAATAACAAGACTGAAAAGTGGTTGCTGCGGCAACAGTTATTGTCATCCGCTGGGACCTTTTCTGTACTTTGGAATTTTACTCATTTTAAGATAATTTAAGAAAATGTATCTACAAATGTTTTCCCTAAACCCCCAACCCCATAGCCGTGGCGACAGTCGTCGTTGGCTACAGTCAGTTCCTCCTTTTGCTTTTGAGACTTTTCTACAGCACTAATTTTAAACTATTTACAAATCATTTAGTTTTCTTATAGCTGTGAAATCAACACGATTCAGATCTTGCCCAGAGTTCAGCCTACAAACAGCTTATAATTATGTTTAGCTGCAATTATAAAGAAACAATTTATCTGCAGTTTTAAGAGCTGTGAAATGTAAAATAAAAACATAACCCTTAAATGTGAGCGATTATTGCTCGGTCGAGGGAGGGAAAGGGGGAAGAAGGAGAGACAGCCAGAGGCAAAGACGAGGGGGAGAAGGAGAGACAGCCAGAGGCAAAGACGAGGGGGAGAAGGAGAGACAGCCAGAGGCAAAGACGAGGGGGAGAAGGAGAGACAGCCAGAGGCAAAGACGAGGGGGAGAAGGAGAGACAGCCAGAGGCAAAGACGAGGGGGAGAAGGAGAGACAGCCAGAGGCAAAGACGAGGGGGAGAAGGAGAGACAGCCAGAGGCAAAGACGAGGGGGAGAAGGAGAGACAGCCAGAGGCAAAGACGAGGGGGAGAAGGAGAGACAGCCAGAGGCAAAGACGAGGGGGAGAAGGAGAGACAGCCAGAGGCAAAGACGAGGGGGAGAAGGAGAGACAGCCAGAGGCAAAGACGAGGGGGAGAAGGAGAGACAGCCAGAGGCAAAGACGAGGGGGAGAAGGAGAGACAGCCAGAGGCAAAGACGAGGGGGAGAAGGAGAGACAGCCAGAGGCAAAGACGAGGGGGAGAAGGAGAGACAGCCAGAGGCAAAGACGAGGGGGAGAAGGAGAGACAGCCAGAGGCAAAGACGAGGGGGAGAAGGAGAGACAGCCAGAGGCAAAGACGAGGGGGAGAAGGAGAGACAGCCAGAGGCAAAGACGAGGGGGAGAAGGAGAGACAGCCAGAGGCAAAGACGAGGGGGAAGAAGGAGAGACGGCCAGAGGCAAAGACGAGGGGGAAGAAGGAGAGACGGCTAGAGGCAAAGACGAGGGGGAGAAGGAGAGATGGACAGAGGCAAAGACGAGGGGGAGAAGGAGAGACGGCCAGAGGCAAAGACGAGGGGGAGAAGGAGAGACGGCCAAAGGCAAAGACGAGGGGGAGAAGGAGAGACGGACAGAGGCAAAGACGAGGGGGAGAAGGAGAAACGGCCAGAGGCAAAGACGAGGGGGAGAAGGAGAGACGGCTACAGGCAAAGACGAAGGGGAAGAAGGAGAGACGGCCAGAGGCAAAGACGAGGGGGAAGAAGGAGAGACGGCCAGAGGCAAAGACGAGGGGGAAGAAGGAGAGACGGCCAGAGGCAAAGACGAGGGGGAAGAAGGAGAGACGGCCAGAGGCAAAGACGAGGGGGAAGAAGGAGAGACGGCTAGAGGCAAAGACGAGGGGGAAGAAGGAGAGAAGGCCAGAGGCAAAGACAAGGGGGAGAAGGAGAGACGGCCAGAGAAAGGGAGACAGAGAGGGAAAGAGACAGTCAGAGGCACCGAGAGAGTGAGGCAGGGAGAGACAGCTAGTGAGACATAGCCGTCGGTAGCAGGGGTTACTCCTAGTCTGCGTTATGAGTTTCATTTATTTTGCAGTTTTTATTTATTTTGTTCTAAGACCAGCTGCTGTTTATTAAGGTAAACATACAATATATGCCGGGGGTTAGACTGTAATGCAATACTACCATGTTCTACCTGGAGTATGGCTACAACACGAGTGGACGTTATCTGGCTATTATATAATATAATATGTGCTATAGGACAGGTAGAAATAAATGTTGATCCTGTGTATGGCACTGCATATGGGCAGAAATACCTTTGTATATGGCTGACAACGGTTTAGATTCCTTCTCCACACGAAAGACAATATACTTGTCTAGGAATACAGCTATAAAAGTATTTAATTATTTACATTTATGCTACAATAACTACATCTCTTTCCACTGAACCATTCATGTAAGGAAGATTATTTTTGCAGTACCTTGGTGTATTCCGTGTGCAAAATAACTTGTTTCCATGTTTTACTGGAGAACTTAAAAATACAGAGGAAATAATTCCCACTTTTAAATGTGGTACATTATTCCTTTAACTCACAGTCCCTACATAAGTACCAGGAAAGATGCATTGGTAGATGTAAGCAATATACGATAATTACATTTACTGCAGCCGTTCAGGATAAATATTTGTACTAACCAAAAACTATTTTGTTTTTGAAGACAAATTTTTCCTTCAAATCAGAGGGACTGCGATGGGAACCTCATCTGCCCCAGCGTATGCAAACATGTGTTTGGGGTGGTGGGAAAAAGAAATTGTATTCAGTGATTCTAATGACAATTATACCAGCCACATAAGCTTGCGGCTACGGTATATAGATGACCCTTACATACTATGGGAGGGTGAGGATAGTTTCATGAGTTCACATGAACAACAATTAAATTAACCTCAGTCCAACCATCATGGAAGTGGTAGTATACGGGGTATGTCATACCACCACTTCTCCTACTGCCTTCATTGTAACACTGTTACAAAACAGTGTGTGTGTCTGTGCATATATATATATATATATATATATATATATATATATATATATATAGAGAGAGAGAGAGAGAGAGAGAGAGAGAGAGAGAGAGAGAGAAGTGGGGGGTATACTGGGTATGTCATACCACAACTTCTCCTGCTGCCTTCCTTGTAAAACTATCACATTCCAGTCACTTTTTATTATGTATGATTACTATTACTACAGAGGCTCCTAATACGGTCAGATCTTAGTCTTTAATAACTGTAGAAAGTAGCTGCTCTCAATTTTAATCCGTTATCTGAAAACCATTACCCAGAAATTTCAGAAACCCAGAAATGGGAAAAAATATGTTATCTATGCTGTTCTGTGATGTTGTTATACACAAAGACCTGAGCGCAAACTGTTTCTTCCTATAAGGAGATAATGTCAGATGTGTTTTGTAAATTGGTAAAAACAATAGAAGAACAGCAGTAATCCCCCGTTATCAAGATGCCATTCTGGCAAAACAACCGGTCAGACCAATTGTAATTAGCAGTCGCCTGACTCTCAGGTTTTTCAGGTAACATTCAATGCAACCCAGACCGCCGTGCCACCTGCTGGATGTCACATGCCCAGCGTCGGTCAATCACCGGCAGTCTGGAGGTTTCTGATTAGTTGGTAATGTTAGGAAGATGTCTACCATGGTTCATAGCAATTTTACCACATGATTTTGCTATATTGAGGCTTATAAATGACTTCATTATCAGGTCCCTCTCATATTAATTATTGCACGGCGATTGGGTGCTTTATGGAGGATAATTGAAATAACTGATGAATGACGGGACACTAAGGGCCGGACGGCCGGGACACTAAGGGCCGGACGGCCGGGACACTAAGGGCCGGACGGCCGGGACACTAAGGGCCGGACGTCCGGGACACTAAGGGCCGGACGGCCGGGACACTAAGGGCTTGACGGTCGGGACACTAAGGGCCGGATGGCTGGACACTAAGGACTGGAAAACCAGGACACTTAGGGCTGGACGGCCGGGACACTTAGGGCTTGACGGTCAGGACACTAATGGTGGGATGGCTGGACTCTAATGGCTGGAAGGCCGGGACATTAAGGGCTGGAAGTCCGGGACATTAAGGGCTGGAAGTCCGGGACATTAAGGGCTGGAAGTCCGGGACATTAAGGGCTGGAAGGCCGGGACATTAAGGGCTGGAAGTCCGGGACATTAAGGGCTGGAAGGCCGGGACATTAAGGGCTGGATGGCCGGGATACTAATGGCAGGATAGCTGGGACACTAATGGCCGGGACACAAAGGGCTGGATTGCCTAAACACTAAGAGCTGCATGGTCGGGACACTAAGGGCTGGAAGTCCGGGACACTAAGGGCTGGAAGTCCGGGACACTAAGGGCTTGACGGTCGGGACACTAAGTGCCGGATGGCTGGACACTAAGGACTGGAAAACCAGGACACTTAGGGCTGGACAGCCGGGACACTTAGAGCTTGACGGTCAGGACACTAATGGCGGGATGGCTGGGACACTAATGGCGGGACAGTAAGGGCTGGATTGCCTGAACACTAAGAGCTGCATGGTCGGGACACTAAGGGCTGGAAGTCCGGGACACTAAGGGCTGGAAGTCCGGGACACTAAGGGCTTGACTGTTGGGACATTAATGGCGGGATGGCTGGACTCTAATAGCTGGAAGGCCGGGACACTTAGGGCTGGATGGCCGGACACTAATGGCGGGATGGCTGGGACACTAATGGCCAGACACTAAGGGCTGGAAGTCCGGGACACTAAGGGCCGGACAGCTGGACACTAAGGACTGGATAACCGGGACACTAAGGGCTGGACGGCCGGGATACTAAGGGCTTGACTGTTGGGACATTAATGGCGGGATGGCTGGACTCTAATAGCTGGAAGGCCGGGACACTTAGGGCTGGATGGCCGGACACTAATGGCGTGATGGCTGGGACACTAATGGCCGGATAGTAAGGGCTGGATTGTCGGGACACTAAGAGCTGGATTGTCGGGACACTAAGGGCTGGAAGTCCGGGACACTAAGGGCTGGATGGCTGGGACACTAATGGCCGGATGGCCGGGACACTAAGGGCTGGACACTAAGGATTGGATGACCGGGACACTAAGGGCTGGATGGCCGGACACTTAGGGCTGGATGGCCGGACACTAACGGTGGGATGGCTGGACTCTAATGGTCGAATGGCCGGGACGGCTGGACACTTTCCCATTATGGATTTGTGACCTTACCTTGGGAACTATCTTCAGAGAAACAAATAGAGACTTCATCGTGTCTGTCGCCATCTTCTGCCACCCCAGCTACAGGATCTTCAGAAGGTGTCAGAGATGAGGAAAATTCCGGAAAGGTGGCGGGTCCTCCTCGGGGAGGTGGGACCTCGATCCCCATCAATCGATACTTTCTTCTGCGATTCCCTATCCACGTCTGCAATAATAACACAAGCATGTTGGGATCGATGGACCAGGACTGATGTAGTAATTATAAAGACCGTTCACTTTCCTCTGTGTAATACCAGCAGCGGTGGATTATAATAAGGAGGGACGAGGATCAGATTACTCTCTGCAACATTAGTGCTGCAATTATGTACTCGGATAAAGCCGATCTGTCAGCAGGGTTTAATTTCAGTATATATTGTTATAACACTTCAGTAAAACACCATTCAGTCAGCATGAATCCAACTGCTGTGTATTTGTTGAGCTTCCTCACCCTATAATCTGGATCGTGACCCTCTGATGGGACAGCTCCCGCGGTAGAAGAGTCTAAAAAGCAACTGGTACATTCCTGATCTTTACCGAGCCATAGCCTTCGAACTAAATAACTCCGAGATGTGATTTCCTGTGTTTTATTTAACAAGAAGAGTTACAATATTATTTTCGCATAATGTCACTTTACACTGGATGTTTGGGGCTCTCATCACTGAAAAAGTGGAACTTTGTGTGACCCGTTTTATACGAGTCCTTGCACGTCTCTCCATAATGGGACAGCCTAATCCGCTGAAAACTTAGACGCCCAGTTGTGTGTAGAAGGCTGCTGTATCATCTGAGGAACATGTGATGATGGTCATGTAATAATTTCACTGACAAGCTGTTTGGAATGAACATTGCAGTAGGTGGTCAGACATGGATCGTGGTCATACAATCTACCTGTAAACCCACATTCACATCGCAGGTTGAGCGAGCAAATCTCCTATACAAAGCCTACGGGACATACCTTTTAGGGGCAGATGCACAACGGCACAAGGTGACACAATGCGTCTCCGGAACAGTCCGCGGAGACACATTGCGTCAGCGATTTTATAGAAATTTCAGCTCATCTTTCCTCACGTACCATAGAGGTGCACAGAAACATGGAGTGGAAATTTCTTACCGCAATAGCCAGCAATAGGTGCACCTGAACATGGAGTGAAAATTCAGCGCCACCTCGCGCCAAATCGAATCTTTCGAGAGAACTGACTTCATACACTTACAGATCGCGCTTCCTGAAAATGTTAAACTTCCCTAATGATCTGTATTGTCGTCTATATATTTAATATAATATTTATTACTGACGTATATGACAGTTCAGCTGCAAGTATAAACCTTTCTACAACACAATATATCCTAATGTGATTCTTTAGGGCACATTTATCAATCACCGCATAAAATTTAAAATAGTTTTCAATCCTTATCACATTGATAAGGATTTAACTATTTCTTATATTTGCAAAAAAAGCAACAGAGGAACAGCAGTTCCGAAAAACTGTGGTTCCTGTGAAGTGGAAAACATACTTACCACTGCCTCTTCACTTCCGAAAAAGTATGCGATCCACAGGGGTCCTCTTCTCACTCCAGTGCGCATGCGCCAACTGAAAACCTCGGGCATGCGCACAAACATCTCTGCACTATACAGTTGCAGAGAGAGAGCGGTGAGTGACAGAGAGGGATCATGTGATCAGTGACAGGGAGGGATCATGTGATCAGTGACCGCGAGGGATCATGTGATCCCTCCACACATGCGCTGTCCAGTACTGCTCTTCGGAGCAGAGCTGACAGCACTGAAACTTTTCAATTATGATAATGTACGCCAGCTTCAGCTAAACAATTGATCATTTTTTTTTATCAAACTTCAGTAAATAGCGATACTGAGCAGTGCCCATACACTGTTATGGGGACTGCTCAGTAAAACGAAGAGATATCTATGATATCTGCTGCGATGCAGTGATAGTAAATAAGAATTTTGAGGATACGTTTTCGGGGATTGAACACACTATTTAGTTTCATACATAGGCTCCTTTGAGAGTAAACCATCACGTTATGAAAACAAGTGAACCCAAGCAGAAAGTATCCCCCTCAGCAGCTCTTCTCTACAGAACCGCCAGCCCTTCTGAAGACGTTCCTAGATCATACAGACGCCGCTCACCTGGGGGCTTGGGTCTATATTTAGCTGCACAGACAGAATGAGTTATTAGTTTGTGGCACGGCTATTTATTATACAGGAGCTAAAATCTATTTCAGGCTCCTGAAGTCCAGCACAAGGCTTGTCTCATGCAATTTTAAATGACTTCTGATGCAGAGGAATCCATGTCCTAACGTACAGCACACTGCAAATCTATTCTATGAGCAGCGTTATTACACCGTCCGCTTTATTCAGAAGCCTCGCAAGCGATTCCTTCGCCTAATCCAATTAACCCTTATCCAGGAGTGTCTGCTGCTTACAGTAATTCAATGAAAACTAGCTTTAATCTCCTGCATGTATCAACCATGTTAATGTAAGTGCTTTAACTGCAAAATGAAATAAATGTAACAAAATAGCTCCTATAAAGCAGAAGAGCTGACTGATCTGAGTTTAAAGAGCATTGCAGTAAAATAAAGAACACCGGAGGGTAAATGTATCAAGCTGGCAGTTTACGCCGTGTTGAAAAGTGGAGGTGTTGCCTATAGCAACCAGTTAGATTCTAGTTATTTATTTGCTACAGTCTACAAAATAGTTAGAATCTGATTGGTTGCTATAGGCAACATCTCCACTTTTCAAACCCACCGGATACTCTCAGCTTGATACATTTACCCACAAAATGCTTCTAATCCAGCTCACTTGCCCTACACCAAGTAAGGTAGAAAAGTAGATATTGAGGAGTTGTTTCAAACAAGCACAGAAGCGAACCGTACAAATCTCCCCCAGCGCACGTACATCCTGCACCAGCCTCTCACTGCATCAAATATTTATTATAGACAGGAGAAAAGTGTATCATACAGATTGAAGAAACCGTAGATAATCCGGCTGCACCAATCTTCCAGTAACCGTTTGCTAACACAAATATATTCCATAGACAGGACTTCTGGTGCCGCAGTCATGACCAGTTAAGAAACAGCAGCATAGATCTTTTGGGAGAGGTGGGTGGGTGGGGGGGGGGGTCTAGTTATTAAAGGGATAAAAGCACTTGATTCTGCAAAAAGGAAATTTTATTTTTTTGCAGGACTTAGGGCTTCTCCTTATTTACCAAAGCCCCCGGCCAGTAAATGCGGTCACAGGCGGCTAGCCATAGCTGGGGACCTCCTATAAAGCACTGGGGAAGCCTAGTTACCAAGTGACAGTACAAGTACTGTCGCTTTCCTATGATTGCTAACGCCATCTCTGGGAGTGTCCACGGCAAACAAAAACTTTATTACATTTTTCCTGATTTATATATTGTCCGCTCTTTTTCTATTTTTGAATTTTTATTTTTTAACTGTATTATTTTTTACGATGTAGAAACTGGTACTGGAAACCTGGGCAATCCAGTTTGCATGTCCGCGCTGGCGTGCTGACCAAAGCAGGCGCTGAGCGTCCCAGGACTGGCTTGGTTATTGGTAGTAAGAATTTCCGCTGCCAGCCAGTCACAGCAGGGGCTAAGCATCGCTCCACTGCCCGGGTGACATTTTCTTAATAAATTGCCGGATAAAAGATTCCTATCGCTGTGGTCTGCAATGATCTTGTTATCAGAGGGCACTTAAAGCACAGACCCCTTATTCACTTGTTATGTTTTTAAGTTTTCTAGGTGCAACAAATGAACAATTTAACAACATTAAATGGATACACGAGTTTCACAAGCTCAATATACGTATCTGTCTGTGACCGGCATCACAGTTCTCAGGTTGTTGATGGAATGATACAGTGTTGCCAGTCAATAAGCTGTTATTTCTGAACTAAAATATTGTTTTAGTGGTTCTACTCCAGCCATGCAATAAGCCATCACAACTGGGAGAAGATAGAGATGGGAATTCGGTCTGTTTTACCCCTTCACACCGAGTCCTCTCGCCCCCATCATCAAATCTTTTCACAGATTCCACTCTGAAAGGGCCGATACAGATTGGGGCCTCCAGACAAACACCCGAGGGGAAACAATGTCTTTGTACTATGGATATAAGGGTCGTATTGTCAAGAACTGCTCAAAGAAACGTTGTTGTTCTGGCTTTCTGGGCTGTGGTGCTGCCAGAAATTTTGATATCTCCTTTGCCGAGAGTTTCAGGTTACCGGCGATGCTTCTCTAAAATCAGGGGGTGCTCTAGATGTTTGGCCTATATCTAGAAATATAGTTTCTTTTATAACTCCCAATGTGACTTTGGTGTTGGTGGAAATTATCTTGAAAATATTTTGTATCATTTCATAAATTCACCATTTTCCTGTGGTTATTTCTGGCTTCCAAGTCATAGCCCAGTTGTTGATTTGAGGTTATTAGTTGAGTTTATCTTAAATATTGCATTATTTAACTGGTTTTACTTTGCTTCCATATAGGTGCAAATTTGAATATAAAGGAGAAAGAGGAAATGACTATAGTGTGTAATGTTTTTAAAGAAATGGTGAAAAACCTCCCATGACAGCTTCTGTATAGGGGTTATCAGTCGCTGATTGTGGGGTCCATGACTGTAATAGACATCCGTATCCCACAGAAGTCCTGGGGGCAACAGAGTACCAGGGGGGTACATCTAGCTCTAAGGGAAAAGTGTCTGATATAGGTGAAAACCACGACCCGTTATTGGGGTTCACTACAAGGTTCTAGAGGCCGAGATTACACCGGATACGCAGATCTGGTAGAGACTTCACCAAACAGACTTAGAGCTTTGTTTGCATTTAAATGTGTCACCACCAAGAATTATTTATGTAATTGTCTGTTTTTTTATGTAACATTTTAGCGTTGTATTTTTGTATTTGACATTACAGTGTATTTTGGATTTTATTATCTGAGACCTCAAACAACGTTCATTTGAGTCATTGTTCTAGAACCACAAACGTCAATGTGCCGTAACTCTGGGATCCCACAAGAGTCAGCCTGCCCCCCACCCTTCCCCGCTCGGAGCACTGCTGTATATTATAATGGACAAAGATATGTTATATACAGGTTAACAGTATGTGATGGTTACTCCAATGAAATACTTGGGGTATAACCTGGAGCATTATTGTGTATCTTGATAAAGGGATAAGCAATGTATAATAATATAGAAATTAAATTAGATTGTAAGCTCCAGTGGGTCACAAACCGATGTGACTGATAAATATTCCCTGTACAGCACCACGTAATACAGTGGCGCTATATAAACAATACTAGATGTATTTTAGCGTTGGGCGACCTCCCTGTACCCGCTTGTGGGTTTCACGTTTCTTACCCTCACTATTTCACAGTCCACGTTTAGCTCCGACGCCACGGCCTCTATCTTCTCCCGACACACTGAGCCCAGACTGGTCATCCCATTGTCCCAATACTTCTTCAGCATTTGAACGTCGCGGTCACTGAACTGAGTGCGATCCTGGAGCTGAGGAACGATAAATATCACGTTATTTGTACACAGCGGAGGATTATACACAATGTCCATTAACATGAATAGGACGAACCGCTCTGTATTCTGCACCATGGTACTGCAATGCAGATGATGTGGGTCAAATGGTCTAAATCTCATCATCATCATCATCATCATCATTTATTTATATAGCGCCACAGGTTCCGCAGCGCTGTACAGAGAACTCATTCACATCAATCCCTGCCCCATTGGAGCTTACAGTCTAAATTCCCTAATATACACTCAGACAGAGAGAGAGAGAGACTAGGGTCAATTTAAATAGCAGCCAATTAACCTACTAGTATGTTTTTGGAGTGTGGGAGGAAATCGGAGCACCCGGAGGAAACCCACGCAAACACAGTGAGAACATACAAACTCCACACAGATAAGGCCATGGTCGGGAATTGAACTCATGACCCCAGTGCTGTGAGGCAGAGGTGCTAACCACATAGCCACCGTGCTGCCCAAATCTGCTCCTAATAATGGATGTACGTCTAAATAATCTCCATTTGTCATGATAGACAATGTCGTAATGCATTGCAGTGTATTGATGAATAGTGAGTGATACATTGTAACATTATTTTCCATTCTATAAACTGCTACGAACTAAAACAGCCGAAATGTCCCACTTTGGGTGGAACAGCTTCAGATTAAATTTGTTGTCAGGAGATGAGTGATGTGTTAGTGAGGACAGGGCTGCATGTGACAGGGGCAGTGATATGATGTGAGGAGGGGAATGGAGGCAGCAGGAAGCCACAGACTGAGAGTATTATAGGGGAAGGAGCAGGGTTCCCAGCAGCACAGAGTATATCAGGAGATGAGTGATGTGTTAGTGAGGACGGGGCTGCATGTGACAGGGGCAGTGACATGATGTGAGGAGGGGAATGGAGGCAGCAGGAAGCCACAGACTGAGAGTTATATAGTGGAAGGAGCAGGGTTCCCAGCAGCACAGAGTATATCAGGAGATGAGTGATGTGTTAGTGAGGACGGGGCTGCATGTGACAGGGGCAGTGACATGATGTGAGGAGGGGAATGGAGGCAGCAGGAAGCCACAGACTGAGAGTATTATAGGGGAAGGAGCAGGGTTCCCAGCAGCACAGAGTATATCAGGAGATGAGTGATGTGTTAGTGAGGACGGGGCTGCATGTGACAGGGGCAGTGACATGATGTGAGGAGGGGAATGGAGGCAGCAGGAAGCCACAGACTGAGAGTTATATAGTGGAAGGAGCAGGGTTCCCAGCAGCACAGAGTATATCAGGAGATGAGTGATGTGTTAGTGAGGACAGGGCTGCATGTGACAGGGGCAGTGACATTATGTGAGGAGGGGAATGGAGGCAGCAGGAAGCCACAGACTGAGAGTATTATAGGGGAAGGAGCAGGGTTCCCAGCAGCACAGAGTATATCAGGAGATGAGTGATGTGTTAGTGAGGACGGGGCTGCATGTGACAGGGGCAGTGACATGATGTGAGGAGGGGAATGGAGGCAGCAGGAAGCCACAGACTGAGAGTATTATAGGGGAAGGAGCAGGGTTCCCAGCAGCACAGAGTATATCAGGAGATGAGTGATGTGTTAGTGAGGACAGGGCTGCATGTGACAGGGGCAGTGACATGATGTGAGGAGGGGAATGGAGGCAGCAGGAAGCCACAGACTGAGAGTATTATAGGGGAAAGAGCAGGGTTCCCAGCAGCACAGAGTATATCAGGAGATGAGTGATGTGTTAGTGAGGACAGGGCTGCATGTGACGGGGCAGTGACATGATGTGAGGAGAGGAGTGGAGGCAGCGGGAAGTCACAGACTGAGAGTTATATAGTGGAAGGAACAGGGTCCCCAGCAGCACAGAGTATATCAGGAGATGAGCGATGTGTTAGTGAGGACAGGGCTGCATGCGACAGGGGCAGTGACATGATGTGAGGAGGGGAATGGAGGCAGCAGGAAGCCACAGACTGAGAGTTATATAGTGGAAGGAGCAGGGTCCCCAGCAGCACAGAGTATATCAGGAGATGAGTGATGTGTTAGTGAGGACAGGGCTGCATGTGACAGGGGCAGTGAGATGATGTGAGGAGGGGAATGGAGGCAGCAGGAAGCCACAGACTGAGAGTTATATATTGGAAGGGGCAGGATCCCCCAGCAGCACAGAGTATATCACACTCTCTACACTCTGCATCATACAGAGCACTGTGTCCCACCATCTAAGCCCACTATAACATTGTGTATGACGTTGGAGTTACAAAACGACACTCCTACATGTACTGTATCATTGTTGTTGATTTGCAAGGTGTCAGAATGCTCTATAGGACCTCATTGTGGGGAAAATCGGGGATACATAAAACAGGGACATACAAAGCAGATAAAATAAATGCAGAAGTGGAAACAAATAGTAGGGCGGGTCCTGCTTGTGTGAGAGCTTACAATCTAGTGGGTAGATCGCTCTATAAATCTATTGGCTATTTGCAGGAGCTGTAAAAACAGTAACTATTCCGCTGTGTTGGAGATCTATGTGCTTAAGTGAAAGATACATTAAGTGCATATAAATATATATACACAATATTGTAATATTCACAGGCAGGAGATTGTTCCTTTGTACTTTCATATCGGACCTCCCACAGTAAACCGCGTGTTCCTCTGGCAGGAAAATAAGAGATCAGTGACTAATTGTTCCTGAATAATGTGCAGGAGCAGCAGGAACCCATCTGGTTTAGTAAATGAGCTGCTGCAGACTGGAAGGTAGAAGGTTTTCTTTACCTGAGCTCTAATCTGCCTAATCAATGTTCTGCTCAGCATCACCGCTCTTTACACGGATCAGCAGCACATGAACCGGAGCCGTTATCTTACACGGCTGCAGCCAGACGGTGTAGACACAAATCCACGGTTAGTCCGGCTTCAGACTGATGCTCGCTGGGGACAAGAGACTCGGACGTGGCCAAGAACTGTTCGGTGCACATGGTGGATCTACGGCCCGATGACCATATACTTATCATTAACAAAGTTAATATTTTCCATCTACCGTTCTTTTCACCTGCTATTGTCTGATAATGAGGAAAGACGCTGCATTAACCGTCGGCGGCCTGTAAGGACGGTGGCTCGATACGGCCGTATAAGGCGGTAAATCTATGCGGATGGAACGTGATGTAAGAAAGGCAACGCTAAAGCAGCGCACCTCGATGCTACTTTAAAAAAAAAAGCAAGTGGGTATCAGGTCATTGAATACAGTTTTGTACTAGCAATAAAATAATATAAGTAAAATGCATTTAATTAACACAAGTAGGTATGAGGTCTAAACAACATATAACACTTGTCACACTCAGTTGGCCACGTTTGAACCTCCGTATATTTCTGTGTCATCACTTTATTTCCCATGATCTATGCCCACAGATGGGTAGGAGCATTGATCATTGATACACCAGTCAGTAGCAGCCAGGGACGTCCTCGGCTGAAGGGCGGGGGGGGGGAGGTATCTGCCCACCGCTGGGCCGGGCCGATAGTGGGCTACCTGGGGCTGGGTCACTGGACCACCTGCATTTATTACCTTTAAAATGTTCCCTATAGGTTGCTGAGCCGAGTCTCGACCCCACAGAATACAATTTGCCAGCCAGCCCCTGGCAGGAGCAGCGGGAGCCTCGGAGGGGTAGAGGACCACACCTCTGGGATACGTAGTGGCTGCCGCCCCTACACCCATTTATTAGATGGTTTCCCCAGTCATGTTATGTGGAGCATAAGCCAATCAATCTATTTCTACTGGAAAAAGGGGGAATGTACATAAAAGGAGAGGGGCCTAAATAAAAGGGGGTAATTTACTGATCCTTGGCCGGGTACACCAGCAGAGACTGGTGGTTAACAGGTCATATTGTCACAGTCACGCCAGCAGCTCAAACTCTCCCAATATCGGGACTCATGCCTAAATTGGGACAGTGGGAAGGGGAGGGGGGACAAAGGTGTAGAAAGATAACCGATGAAAACTAAGGCTACTATTTTACATAGTAATAATCCGGTGCAGTCAGGTTTGGCAGCGTCCTGCAGGGACAGAGAGTCACTGGCTGAATATTTGCAGTCGGCGTTTAGCTGAACGAGTTCCCTTACTCTGTACTTCCCAGGCTGTCTGATCATTACACTACAGATCAGAGGGAGCACGCTGGGGGGTCCTCGTCAGATGAGGCTCCCCCCCCAGAATCATACATTTCAAAGTGGAAGTGGAGACACTGAGCCCACCAGACTGAAAACGTTTTGCACAAGGTATAAAATGTGTGAAACATTTATTAGCTGAGTGGTTTCCGGTCCTAACTCTTAATAAAGGCTCTTTACCCTTCAGCCACTATGTCCTGCACAGTGCACTCACGTTGAACTATTGTGCAGTATATACATTCTGAAATTAGACTATAATCAATTCACTAGTGGACAGATGAACATTTTTTGAAAACTGGTGCACAGGAAAAAGTTGCTATAAATCACAGGTAATCACATTATTCCTCTTTCCCTTCGGTCATTGTACATGTTTCACTCCTATTATCCTTTTCCTAACTGTGTGAAATAAAAAGCATTTTTTTTCAAACAAAAGGGGGAGGGGGGCGTTTGCTAGCTCAAAATTTTGATCTTAAATTGAAATATTATTTAGGGGCACTGTGAAAGATATATCGTGCTTAAAACACACATTGGCTATTGGTTGTGCAAAAAAATGGATCTCGCAGACACCAAATTCCATTTCTTTGAGCTAAATAGCGTATTGTAAACTTCTTGCATTCAGCTGTTTAGTAAATAATCTGATGAAACAGAAAATTCATATCTCAACAGGAAAGAGAATGTTTGAGACTCAATTTAGATAAATACATTCAATGCCTGTTATACGCACACAATGTACAATGCAAGGGGGTTTATCAACCTATCTACATAAATCCAAAACAAACACAAAAAGAAAAACAAACAAAACAAAAACATATCTTATTTGGACAATGCAAATGGAACAATAATCTGTTTCTGAATCATGATGCAACTTTCTCTAAATCTATATTTACAATTCATTCCACAATACAGATAAACACTGGATATAAAGGACACAATTCTGCTGTGGAATCCATATGGTATTTAGTTTTCTTCTGTGCCTGACCTAGATCTGGAGACGGGAACAACTTGTCAAAACTTCACTTAACAAATGGAGAACATGTTCATAATGCTTTTACGCCTGGTGCTGTCAAAAAGTAACAAGTGAACGCTGTAAGTTCAATGATAAAAGTAAATATGCATAAAATATGTCCTTGTTTATTTAATTAATTTTACACAATCTCTACTTAACCATTTCCTCTAACTTATGCAAAACAAGAACAACAACAAAGCGTGTATAGAAATGATGGCACCATGAATGTTGCGTAATTGTTCTATGCAGATCACATAAAACTCAGCCCCCAGCGGACCCTAACCCACTAGAACCAACCAATCCACGTGTGGTCAATATGTATCACTACGGTGTGCTTCAGTCAAGACTTATAAGCTCAAAGCCGACGTTTATTTTTCTGCTTAGTGTAGTGCCCTGTTGTAGCCTTCAGAGGTCACTGTTGCAATCTATGCAGCTCTTTCTGCCATTGGCCAGTCATATTTCATAAATTTATAATATAAAAGTAAAGTTTACTCTATGCCCAGTTTTAAAGAATTTCATCCAACGCACAGCGGCGTACACGTTTAGGTCTGATCGGGGGCTGGGGACGGTTATTGTATTCTACACAAGGATTCTACATTTATAAGGCCCCAAATGTTACTTAATTTAAACTCACTCACTGTTCTTTTCCGCGAACATTCGGTAATCCAAGGCACGGAGAGGTTTCCTGATATCTGCGGAGAGAAAACCAGCAGTAATATCATCCAGTCACTTGTATCAGGACTCTATAACATGTGCTTACCATAATCCTATGGTCTCCACCGTGCCAAGTGTACGTCAGACAGCGACAGGCCGGTAATAACGTATTTACAGACACACAGAATTGGAGATTTGCTCGTTGTGCAAACTGTAACCTCAAACTATCCAAAATGTGTTTACATAGAGTAGGTGGAGAACAATTGCACATAATTTCTGGTCACTCCAAACTATCTCCAGAAACGTCCACAGACGTTAATTAGGGTTTCCACGTCACCGGTATAATGGCAACTACATACTGAGCACACACGTTGAATGTTTGCATTGGTGAGAATGGCAGAAAACATCTGATCTCGCTGTGAAGCAATCATGTAGCATGAACAATGTATTCATGGCCGGTATTAAATGGATGATGTGGAAACCTTAAACACTCCAATGTCAGCTATGCTGGATTCATGCACAACAGGCCCATATGAACAGCACCATAAACACTTTGTGCTCTGCTTGTGTGACTGAGTTCTGCTTTCCACACGTGTCTAGTGTAGGGATCAGTCCCGCCAACGCTTGCACCCTGTATTGTGCACTGTAGTGAGTATTGTTGAAAGTAAATTAGAGTATAAACGAGTCTCGTCTTTTATTATGAGCTAGGCAAATGGCTACATCCCTCCTTCTGTTCTAACGTCCTCGGTGTCCACCTACGTAACTGTGCGCGGTCCAAGATGGCGGCTAGATGGTCTCCGCAATGTCTAAAGACGCAGTATCCCCCTTAACTACTGAACGTAAGATGAAGAAGCTGCGTTTGTGCCAATTCCATATAATCACAGCGATTGTGACCTTCTATCTCAACCCAAAATCTTTCTTTCCAATATCCTATACGTTTCCTGGCAAAAATAATCTGAGATTTGCATTATGCAGCAACCCCTGATCATTAATTGTAATATAAATGTAAAAAAAAAAATTGTACTATACTTATTTTACTAACCAGACTTTTCTAAAAGTTAAGAACTATGTTCAGATAACAAGGGAAAGCCAACGAGCTGAAATAATTGAAGTGGAACTAAATAAAACCATTAAAACCTTTGCTACGAGTTAAGATGTATTCATACATTACACAGCAATAAAGGGACTTTATATTGTGTAGTATATTTGGGTGCTGACATACTGTTTATATATTGGCACACAAATCTTTACTATGGCAAGGTACAGACTGAAGGTTCAAACGATTGAATCTACGACTGAAGGTCCGATCAGTCTGACGATTCATCCATACACACTGACACGATTTACCTTCAGATCTGTGCTCTTCATCTGGTCCTCTAGTCTTCAAAGAATGACGGCACAATATTCATTCATTCATTCATTCATTACTGTCACATTGTCACACTGATTAAAACCGCCTTGTTATAGCTATCCACATGTCCTAACGAATATCGTTAGCTTCTGTGACTCTGAAACAAAACATTCAGTCTCAGAAGGAACAAATTAATTATTCCTTTATTCACCAGGATATTCATCGCTAGCATCTGCTGAAAAGAGCCCGACTCTGTAACCTCTATGGAGATCGTGAGCATGAGGGCATACACACTACATGATCGGTCGGAAAATATTAAACAGTACAACCAACCAAATGAAATGATGATCTGCACTTTGGAACGATCATCGTGTTACTATACTCACTCACATGATATCTGATCAAACAGTCGGATGTCGGCTGATTTGGAGGTTTTTGGTGCAATCATCGGGCCAGTGTGTACTTGGCCTTAGTTTTGTCTTGGGATCTACAATCCCAAAGTCCTTGAGAATAAATGATGATTTGTAGGCACAAGTGGCTACTGGCCTGTTTATTGCACCCCATAAAACACAACAATCACCTAGCACAGAGCAATAACAGTATAGATATCCTAGCTCTGTTACGGCACTAATATATTGTAAACACACCTAACCTGATCCAACCAGGCACCTGGGCTGCTTAACAGCATAAATGCATCGCGGACACAGAGTATTTCTACCTTTTTTGTGAGATCTGCAGCAATACAGGGAAGACATATCAAACCCGCTCAAAATACTTTGATAGATTCCAAGGTAGTGAAATACCAAGCTTTATCCAATTATTCTATCATTTACAAACCCCAGGCATCAGATTGGTCTCACAATTGGAAATGTACAGCAATCATTGCAAAACCTCATTGTGCCATCAGGTTTTGGTACCAGAATTGTTGGGTTATTCCACTTGATATAATAGTACACCTAAAACAAGCCTTTTCCTGACCTTTAAATTAACATCTTCTGTCCAGGCTTCAGGGATTATGTAGATTAACCTTTCTCTGGTGCTATGATAATGTCCTGTTTAGGTATTCTTTTTCTTCATGGACAATATGTTTCGGTATCTCGTCTCATCTCTGACCTTATGTTACTGGTGCACAAACCAAGTATCTGATAGAGTCACCTTTGGGTCAGAGCGAAGAAGCTCTTTAAGTTTAAGGGCAAATGCTTCAGCAGACTGACGTGATATACCGGTTCTGGCTTTCTTCTACACTTCTGTCCTAATTACCTTCTCCTGCTCGTTCATCGACCTCACAGGGCCCCTGCCATGTGGCAACAAATTAGGGACCAAAATTAAAGCAGCCTTTCTCTAGGTTGGAAAGTCCTGATTCAGACATTCTTATTGCAACTGTTTTCTGTGCTGCATGGTCAATTACACTGTGCTGGAAAGCGGGTTTCCGTCTTCCAGGGGGTAAATGTATCAAGCTGAGAGTTTTCCTGCAGATTTGAAAAGTGGAGATGTTGTCTATAGCAACCAATCAGATTCTAGCTTTCATTTTGTAAATAAATGATAACTAGAATCTCATTGGTTTTTCAAACCCACCATAAAACTCTCAGCTTGATACATTTACCCCCAGGTCTCTTTTTACTGTATCAAGTTTCTCGGGGATATCGCCCATAGAATAATTCAAAGCGGGTGGAAGCCTGAGGCACATTTGTGATAGAAAACAACTGCCCAGGGGAGGTCAACAGAGGATGAGTAATGTTCCGTTTATAGAACTGCCACAACCTTTCTGACCTTTGACACAAATGGGGTCCTCTGATCAGTTATGATCTATTTATGAAAACTCTGTTAAACATGAGCATAAGATCTTTTTGGATAAGCTTTGTAGAAATATGTTGTAGAGGTACTGTCTCGGGGTAGTGTAGTCCCACCATATGTCCGGGAGACCACTTTAACATTGTGTTATGAAACTCTTGTGGAATAAGTAATTGTTTAACCACCTTATAATTTACTTTAAAATAGGGATAGCTGGGTTCAATTTCTGGTTGAGTAACCCCTCCATTAGCGTCCTAAATCTTCCTGGTGGCTTTGGAGAATGTGACGGATTCTACTGACTAAACCAAGTAGGATCCTGATCTGATCTTTCCTGCTGTTAGTGCTCTCCTACCTTGGTTGGTGTCATCTCCTACTAATGCTGTATTTGGGACTAAAACTGTCTCTCTCTCTCTCTATCATCTTCTGAGATCGATTACTGAGAATCCTCCCTCTAGTCAGGCTCACGGAGAAATCCCTAAACAGATTCCTTCGCGAGAAGGCACATTCATGCTCCCATGACTGTACCCAAAACACTGTCGCTAAATTTAGAGAGGTGAAAATACCCGTTTTACATTTTATTGCCACAGCATGTCCGTCAATCTCCATGAGAAACTGCTAATTGCTCCTTAAAAATGTTTGCATACATGTGCATGATAGGAGAAACCGTCTAGTCTACACTACATATAAGGATACGTATCAGTAAAGATGGCAAAAAAACTCCAGCACATGCCATGACCGTGATGACCACAATTTTAATATCTGCTATGTGGACAGCACACAGGGAATAGGGATCTGTGATCCTTAAGACTGTAGTATTTTGTTTTATTTTCTGGTGACATTGTCCTAAAGCCACCAGGCTTGACGCCATCAACTCTGTTGCTCAGATATACCAGTGGCTTTGTCATCCTGAAAACCAACATTTCCAGGATATCCTGAATCACAATCCCACAATTTGTTATATTTCATCCAACAGTGATCTATAGTAAAACAAAGTTAAGCTTACCTGGTAGTTATTTGGGTTCTGTAACAGTCCGTGTTGAGGGTGAATATTGTAATGTCTGTGCAGATTATTCCTTGATAAATTACCACCGGTGAATTGTGTGCTGGTTGTGTTGTGGACTGAGGTATTGAGCGGTATGTAATAATCACTGTTCTGATACACTGCGTTTTCCGATACGTCTCTCGTGTTAGCCGGGTGTATTTTGGCATTTCCTGTCCGTACAGGAAGTGGGGATACTGTGCACCTGTTTTCTGCATGTGGGGAACTCTTACAATCCCTAAACCGTGAACACATCTGGTTTTGGGCCCCCATGGAAGCCAGCTCCTCCTCACGAGCGTATTCGTCATTTACGTCTCCTGTTTCCATAGCGATAGAAAAACAGTTACTTTCCACCGGTCGATATTTCTCCTCCAATCCTGCACTGAGAGTCCTGGAAGAATGGTCAGTAGCAGCCAATGAAAAGACTTCACGAATCTCAAGGTTCTTAAGACCACAGGAAGAATCTCTAGTCCATTGCCCAGTGTGAGAAATAGGACTTAAACTGGGCTGCTCCAGTTTCTGCAACCGTTGCCCCCCAGGGTGTTCTGCTACATTTTTTAAGGGCCAAGACATTGTCTTTTGAGGGCCAATTCTTTCTATCATTTGACCCGGAGAACCACCAAAATTTTTCTTGGCGTAGAGTGAGTTTGGTGGATTTGCTACATTTTGCTGTCGAGACAACACCGCGGTTTTATCTTCCAGTTGCTGGAAGGAGTTCTTCGCCAGAAGCGCTTGTCGCTGCACTGGAACCTGAAGCTTGGGGTACGTGATGTCGTTCCTTGCCACCGATCTCTGCGCAATGGGCTTCTGTGGATCAGTCTTAGGAGTGATGGTCTGCGTTGTGGTCCCTTGTCTGGCAGATACATTATTTGGACTGTACACGTAAGTCATCATAAGGTCACCACCAGAAGAAGTCCGAGGAGTCAGGCTATGGGAGATATTTGGCACGTTTCTGACTGTCCCTTCGGGAGGCCGAGAAGGGGAACTGGACACAGATCCTTGTAGGGGGTCACCAGACTCTGTATAAATCTTAGTACTCATCTTCCTCCGTTTGTTGCCAACCCAGGTCTGTGAAAAAAATAATAATTGAGATTATATGTGATAAAACAAAAAACACAAAAGTTACAAAAAAATATTATAAATGTCAGTGAAGACAAAAGTGAGGATACTATAGAAACAGTAGAGAAAACGCTGCACAATACAAAGTTACTCCTCTGTGTAGTAGCAGCCTGTGTCTAATTTATTTAACGGTATTTGCATGTTAAATCCAGCCAACCATCCCAGCATTTTCCAGAGTCTCTCCTTGGGATTGTGGGACTATATTCCAAAGTACTTTGGCAAAGAAAACAGTATTACAATTGCATTAGTGTTGTGTGCCAAAATGCAGAAAATTAGGCATTTTGAATTGGGTGAAAGCTAACGGTCTATTTGGCCTCACCAGAGAGGATGTGTGGCATTGTCTATGCCTCTGGATTGACATATTGCTGTAAATTGATCTTACAACTTTGCTCTATTACCCCTGACCAACATTGTTGTGTGACGGGATCATTTAGCTTATGAGTCCCTTTTACCTTTGCAGTCTGGTTGGGCCGAAATGCAAAATGTAGACTTAACCTCATGTGTCAAACTCCCATTGTCCAATAGATTGTAAGCTTGCGAGCAGCCTTCTCACCTCTTTGTCTGTTTTACACAGTTTGTTTATTAGTTTACTGTGTTTGTCCCCAATTGTAAAGCGCTACGGAATATGTTGGCGCTATATAAATAAATGATGATGATGATGATGCTGATGATGATGATGCTCTTGGCTTAAACGTAGATTTATAGTTCCTTTACAGAGAATATAACCCACCCCTGAACAAAAAGTGTTATTTTGTTGAAGACAATGGATTGCCCCACCAAGTCTTAACAGATAAAAAAAAAAAAAACAGTAAATCATTTACAAGTTCATTAGACACTGTCATATTTATGTTAAAGTCTGTCCCACGTCCACAGTCCTTGACAATTATGGTCCTCACACATATATATCTGCTCTCGCTGACATGTACAAATGGCTGTCACTGAGAGCTGGAACACTGAGCACAGACCAGAGCGTGAAAACAAAGATCTGTTTATTCCATTCTTCAGCCCTGATGGTTTAGTTTCATTGGGAGCCCAGAACAACGGTCTTTGTAGACCCTGAATCTATCGTACTAACCAAGTGCAGAGAAATAACCATCCTTAACACATCCCGATGTCAGCAAATAATGTCCTATCGTCAGTTAATGAACTACAGGAAGCAGTAAGTATGACCTTGTACCAGCACTGCAAAATCATATGGTGAATCACTGACATCTGGTCCCTGAACCCCTGTTTTGACACTATAAAATCGCAGCTTCAGTCACTTTGTAAAAACTGTCAACAAATATTGTGAAGACACAAAATGAGGGGAACAAAGGCCTAAGACCACCAAATGCAACACTGACAGGACACAGGACAACCACGGGTAAATACTTTAAAATATTTTCATAAATAAAATGGTAATCGAGGGGTCTAGATCTGAAAGTGCAGATTAATTGTTGCTTATGAGCTAAATCCCAGTAACACAAAAATGGTGAGACACAAAGCTGAAGGCTTCTTGTACTGCAACACAGGTGAATCACGTCTATTTGTTCCGTCTATCAATATATTGACATCCTCACGCTCCACTGCACGGTTTAAGCAGTCGGCAGAAACAGAATGGGATATTATCGGATCCCCGGCTACTTACCCTGACTACACTGAAGTCTAATTTTGTTTCTTGAGCGCATTGCAAAATTAGCTGAAAGCAACTTTTACTCTGATTGGTCATGCCATTTTCATAATACCGCTGCAATATTCTCTGTTGCTCCACGGTAAATACAGAACGAAGATTCATCTGCAAAAGTAGAAGACAGGCTATTAATTAACGGCAAAACCACACTGGGGGATTCTTCTAATGTTTCCAAAATGCTCTTAAAGGAAAATAACGAGTAAAAATATCAAAAAGATTCCAGTGTTGGAAGGGACTGTGACCTAACGTAGGTGCTGGAATTGGTTTTATTATCTCTCTGTGAAGACGATGAGCAGACTTTGTTTGCCTGCTCTTGGCCTATTTTAATTTCGTTTTTGGCCTACCTACACCCCAGTGATGTCATTCTGTGTCACAAGTCTATAACCCCAAACTATTGGATTGTATGAGGATTATTACACCACAGTAAGACTGACAGGAAAGCTCTGGTGGAGATAAAGGGACTGTGGGGCAGAGAAGTCAAACAATGGCAACTGTACTGATTGGTGAGCTCCACAATTAGCACGATCATAGAAACATAGTAAAATCCTATAGTGAGTATATTGGCTATCACAGTTTTACGCCTAACCAAAACAACCCTTTTTATTATAGTTAGTTTCGTACTTTTTCTCGGTTGTGGGAAAGATTTGGTTTTCTTCCTGTAACGGGAGCAAAATTTATTCTAAAGAAAAATATGTGCAGAAAACATTGGAAAATCAAAAAAATCATTCTTCAGGACTCTGGCCAATATCATGTTGCTGCAATTTGTTCACCTAACATAACTTTATATTTGATGGTATAACCTTAGGCCCCCGGACATGCAGTGAGTGCGGCTGACTGTTATAGCGGCATCAGATGAGCCCTGGCTGCACCCAGCGTATAACTGTTCTAGGGAGGGGACTTTATCCCGTATTTGTGCCTCTATACTACAAGATAATTAAGAGTGGCTGCAAATCACAGACTGTATCGACCGAAAATGCCCATCTCAAATACTCAACCAGAATCTACCAGGAGTCAGTCTGGACAGATGGCAAATGTAGCAACGTATAAAATAATGAGTTCATTGTCTGACTACAAAAATCATAGGCTGGGTCATGGTCACGTCCGGCCCTCATCAGTTGGTCCAAAGGGCTGGTTCAGGCAGTATTGGGCCAGTTTAAGGGACCTGAGCTAGTTACTTGCAGACATTGGGCCTCATTAATCTTGGAACGCAATTTGCATTTTTAAAAATTGGACGTTAATTGCGCACAGGTACGCACGTATTAAAGCACAGGCGGCTCTCAACAAACGTTTCCATGTGAATCTGGGTATAAGTATATAGCTAGACAGACAGATCAGACTGCAGGATACGCACAATGCATATGTGTAATATAAAGTCCCGTCAGAATGGAAACAAAACAATTATCAGTAACAGCTCTTAGTAATATAATCATTAATAAAAATACATTTACAAAAGAAAAAAATGTATCTTTTCTTTTTTTACATGAAATACATAAATCAGGATGTTCTTAATACATACTGTGCAAAAAATGTATTGATACAATTTATCTTAATTGCAAACATTTTCTGCCGTGTATATATGCAGTCATCACTATCAGTCGGCACTTACACCTGACCTGTAGAAGGTGCAAATGATACGGCTAAAAATCACCTCCCTGAGAAATGCCCAAAGCTTGAATAAATCTAATGTGCGAGGACTCGACCTCAGCTCGCCCCCTAAATGTACATTGTCTACATTAATACGCCCCCTCACTCCCCCGTTCCACCCTTCAAATCGCAGGCAATTGGATGCGTCATTTGCGTTTAGACTTGAATTGGATGCACCTCTGTTCACTGGCGTAAGGTCAGTGTCTGAGCGATTTCATGCAAAATACGGCACGTGACGGTATTTATGTCTGAAGATGAAGCAAGACCCCTATATTCATAGATAGCGTTTGTTTCCAGGCAGAATGTATTCAGATGTTTGGTCTCTGCTGTACTTTTCATAGTATACACAGATAGTATATACAGAGAATATACATTTGTACTTTCTGCACCCTCCCTCAGAAATCCTGCTTACTTCATCAATAACTGAGCGGGGCATCCTGGAACGGATGGTGCTGTTCATAATATATGTAGTCCTGAGCCAGAATTATTGAATGAATGGAGCAAGAGAAATAACAAGTTGAGACCTGACCAGGGCCTGATTATCCAATAGGCTGTAGCCTGGGGCAGTGACGAAACTACCATTGATGCACCCGGGCCCATGGAGATAATGGGGCCCGCTGTATGGGGAACTAGCGAGCTATAAGCCCCAGTTCCCTCCTCTTCGCCTCCATTCATCGGGGCCCTAAGCTCACTAGTTCCGCCTCTGGCCTGGGGTGCAAGGTTTTGCAAAATTGTGACAGGGAGAAGTATGAACTGAAATTCATTTTAAAATATAAGAGAATAGTTGTTCCTCAAAGTATAAAGAAAACATGAAATAAAACTGTAGTTAGGTTTTAATCTTGACGTGTTCCCATGTAAAGGCCGAAGACAATGAGTCATCCTTGGGCGGACGCTTGAGGATAAGCGTATAGGAGAGACGAGGATGGAGACAGGTGCAGGTGTGACCGCCCCCTCCCCATCACATCTGCATCCTCCATAGCGCTAATTAATGCCACCGTTAATCAGGTGTTGCATTGATTGTGTTCTGCAGCATTACCAGAACCAGAACAGTGAGATAATTTAGGTCCCACACACAGAGGTTGTTTGATACACACAGATCAGAGTCTGGAGCCTATTTGCTCCAAAATAGCCACAATGGCCAATAAAATTGTAAGGCGTGCAACTTACTGAGTGATCCTAGGAGACTCTACTAATATTACCATAAACAGACTACAGAATAAAACCTTTGTTTTAACCGCTGCAGATGCTCCACATGCAGAATTGCCAAATAGTCAACAAGTGTGTTGGTGACAGAGATAACTGAATATACAACTGTATATCCGAAATCTGTTATCCAAAACCAATCGGGTTGAAGCTGATTGAAATGTGGATATTGTACAGCTGTCAGGCTTTATTTGCACACTTGAAACTGTTTTATATTGAGCTACAAATGTATTTCTGATCTGTCAGAACAAAACTGTAATGTGTGTGAGACAAACAATTAGTAACTTAGTCTGATGAAGAACCATTGGATACGTTGATTGGATAAGTAATTGTCCATGTTTGATCTGTGCCATTTAAGCCTATTTCTGTTCAGTGCTAATTCCAACACAATGTTCTTTGTCTGTACAGCGTACAGGGACCACCGTACTTATATGAAGAGAATTACAGAAGTACATTTACTCCATTTCCTATAACACATTACAATGGCTCACACACAGGAGAAATAAGCTCTACAATGTCCATTTTTCAATATGCAGCGATTGCACTTTATGTGATCCATAAAGTATGTTTTATAAAGTAGTTAAATGGATATATTTTTAAATATAACAGTTTCCTATAATCCCAGTTACTAATATGTCAATGTTGTTCTCTCTGGTTTATTGATTTGTAAATACAATGTTCTACGGTGTCTCTACAAGAACCTTACACAGCAGCTAAGTCTCACTGGTTGATACTTTCCCAAGAACGGGTAGGCTGTATGTAATGCTAACCTAACCTGGAGATCTGTAATATGGGAACCGTTATTGTGACAATAAAACAGTAAAAATAGCATAACTATATAATATAGTGTGGGTGTGTACATATACAATGCTCCTAAAAAGATGTGTACATATACTGGATATTAAACACAATATTGATGCCGTCCCTTTAAACGTTATTAAGAGAATTGTTCCGTACCTCTGGCTGATATCCCTGAGACCCCGTGGAGGTGACCTCCCCAACATTGGGGTGCACAGTTCCCTCCATTGTAGGATTGTAAGAGCGTCACTGGCGGAGATTCCACAATCCTAACGAAGGAGAAATGACAGGTTATTATGTCAAGACATTTACACGCTGGATACATTGTATCTACAAAGGCACCATAAAAGGATCAGCATTCTCATGTTGTAGACCACACTGGGGTACCCTATATGTATATAATTGAATGTAATGACGTGTCATATACACCAGTGATGCCTGGACAGTGTTGTCAATAAATGAGAAAGTGGCATTTTCCATATAAAATGTAATGAAATACTAACACCCCTCATCCATTTATTTATACTTTATAAATCATCTTCCCTGCAGTACTCCAAGTGGCAATAACAAATAAGTAATCAGAATAGACTGACGCAACTTGAAATAATATAGCAATGATGCAAATGAATGAATGACGGGTTCAATACGTAAACAGCCAATCAGTAGCAGTTAGATAGTGATTGCTATAGTCATCATTGTGTGTTATGGCCCCAGTCCTTCAGTTCTCACAAACAATTTGCTTCTTCAGCAGGGTATATGGGGATGCCTCATAATGTCTCAATGTCGTATCTCCAGGTGGAGTGCAACACTTGCATGTACTTAACTTACACTTGCCCCCACGCAAGGCATATGGGGCCACAAGTCCAAGAAAAGCTGAAATCTATCTACGGAGGTATTTGGTATTACAGGAATTGGGTACGTAATAGATCAGAGGTGGATATATGATAGGTACAGTGTAGCACAGGAAGTGGGTACATGATACATTGTAGCACGGGAGGTGGGCATATGATGGATGCATTATAGCAGTTGGGGCAAGATATATGATACAATGTAGCACAGGAGATGATACATTGTAGCAGTTGGGGCAGTTGCAGCACAGGAGGAGGAGGATATATGATAGATACATTGTAGCATAGGGTGTGAGCACATGATACATTGTAGCACAGGAGATAATAGATATAATGTAGCACATGAGGTGGGCACGTGATGGATACATTGTAGCACTGGAAATAATAGATATATTGCAGCAGAAGTGGTCACATGATGGATACATTGTAGCACAGGAGATAATAGATATATTGTAGCACAGGAGATAATAAATATATTGTAGCACAGGAGATAATAGATATATTGCAGCAGAGGTGGTCACATGATAGATACAGTGTAGCACAGGATGTGAGCACATGATACATTGTAGCAGTTGGGGCAGGTGCAGTACAGGACACGTGACCTCAGACAGGTCTAACACTATAGTACGAGGGCTGCAGACTGCGCATGCCCGGTGAGGGGGGAAGGGAGTTAGAGACACTGCCCCCCCCCCCCTCTTCCTCTCATACACACACAGGCCGCAGGGGGGGCGGCGGCGGCTGATTTCTCGTTAACCCCCTCGGCTGGTGGAGGATCAGCAGCGCACGGGTTAAGGAGACCCCGTATCTTAGTGTGGTGCATGCACAGGAGGATGGGGCCCTCCTTGTTGCCTGCACACCCCACAGGAGCCCCCCCCCGGGCCCCCGCTCTCCTCCCCCCACCACTAGTGGCCCCCGGCCTCCACCTACCTCCCCCCGCCGCTGGAATCACCGGGGCCGCGCCAGGTCCTCTCCGGTCCGGGTCCAGACAATGAAATCAGCGCGTCCAATCATCAATTCTAATCATGATTGTGACGTCACGGCAGACAGCAGCCAATAGCAGAGCGAGATCAGGGGCCTGACATTCCCAGGGCTGGGGGAGAGGGGGGGCTGGTGTCGTGTCCCTGCATCCATGTGTGTGTATAAAATCAGGACTGTGATCATCGGGATCACAGCCCCTTGTGCACATTATAAGTAATCTGTAATACAGGAGCCCAGAATACCCAGGGGGCAGGTGGTAATAATGCCCCATAACCTTATGAAGGAACTGGCTCCTAAATACTATTATACATGGCTTATTATATGGGGACACTGTGCTGGTTATACACTGGGTCACCGGCTTCAGTGTGCTTATATCTGCCAAATCCATGGCTGGGCTGGAACATCTGGATCTTATGGGGTACAGTCAGTGACTGGTCGTATACACGGTCAGATCACCACGTAAATGTACCAGGGATAACGCCCCTAGGTCGGGATATAGAAGGACGACATCGGTTGTATGGTCCCCGTAGACCTTGGAGTACTACAATTCACATCGTTATTATTATTATTATCTTTGACTTATAAGGCGCCACAAAGGGTCCGTAGCTCCGTACATTACATATACAGAAAACAGAACCAAGACACATGATACAAAAATATATACAAACATCATGTTATGTTTACTGAATGCAATACTGTACTTTTTTGCACTTTAAATTCTCTTTGTTAAGCGTTAATTCTCTTTGTTAAGCGTTAACTTATTGAGCCCAGACAATAAGAATTTCACATAATAATAATAAAATTGTCTGATACTGAAAAATGCGGATATTTACAAGGACAATTCCTTATAAAACCTGGGACTATCCCTGGAAATTAGACACAGTTGTATATACCCCTTGTACCAGTCCTGATCATTATCTGGTAGATCCAGACCACATGTACAGAATTAGACCCAATCAGGACATTGTCCTAAAGATGTGGGAGGAGCTTCAGCTGCCTGGAGCTATGAGGGAGGAGCTTCTGCTGTCTGCATGGGGGGGGGGGGGGGGGGGGGTCGGAGGGCAGCACTGCAGAGGGATTTTAGGGTAACACTGAATCTTTAGATATTAACCATGCGGGTGAACTGAAGTTTTGAGTTTAGCGACCCTGTAAAAGCAAGTTGTTGTGTTTTTTATACAGGTGGATGTGGAACGTGAGGGAGCTTTTGATTTCCCCATATTAGAAAATAATGTCGTTTTACATCGACTATTGATGGTGCGTTCAGACCTCAGTCTGTCTTTTATAACTTTTATTAATCTGTCACCTTCATTTTGTTTAATCGTAATTTGTTTTAAATGTATTTTTCTTTTTGTAAATATTTTGTCTTATTGGATAAATAAAGAACAATACATTAAAAGGGGGCATTTTACCAGATTATGTAGCAGTAGACCCCTCTGTTCTCCGGGTGGGGTACGTCCCGCATTGGTGATCGTAGGCCTCTGAAGAGGACAACTTATAGAACAGGGCACCTTTAGATACATTCTGCCAGACAGTCTATCTAACCTATAGTACAAGATAGGAAGGAAGTTGTATGTACAAAATAAACCCCTTTGGGTCTACTATGCCTTTTATAGTAACAAAACAATAGGTCCAAAACGGTGGACCCATCCCTTAATTTATATTTTGTATTTTGTCCTAGTTATCACATTAGTGATGTTCAAAGTTCATTACTATTGTTCACTCTTATAACATTGCAAGGCTGCAGGCAGCAGACATATTGGTGACCTGTTGTGGGCACTGGTCTAGGTCAGAATTGGGCAATACAGCGTTTTGAGACTTTGAGTGCTGCCAGGCTGACCTGTGTGCAGAACATTGCCTACTCTGAGTACTGAGCGATTGGCAGGATGAAGCTATAGTGACCGGCTGCCTAATGTCGACCCTTTAAGAAATTGACACCCCAAAGTGCTTTGAATTTTGGAGCACCAATCAGAGAGCTCTTCAGCACAGAGAGGAGGAGCCAATAGTAGAAGCATAGGAGGACCGGCTGGCCTACAATTAAAAAGAATAAAAAGGTTTTTTTTTAAAATGTTTAAAAACAAAGTGAATATCATGCTTCCAAAATGAGAACATTAGCAGGTAAAAGCCTGCTGAATTGTCTTAAATCTGCATTATTTAAGTCTGTTGTTTCTTTGGAACATTTTCCCAAGTTGGCAAAAGTTTTAACGAACAAAATATACATAATATGCAAAATAGGAATATAAACAAACATGTTGGCGTGTTTGAAGCACTCATTGGAGAGTGCAATGTGAGAGTTAAAGAGAAAGCACACAAAGCGAAACGCGCATCGATGTTCGCTTTGCCATTCTCATTTACTCTGTCTGAGACACTTTACTATATGGCCACTAGATAGATTTAGATCTAGGCAGCAGGGCCATCTTAACAACATTATGGGCCCCCGGGCAAAGCAGTGCACCGGGGCCCCTAGATATATAGATGTATACAGATATAGATATATAGAGATAGATAGTTGTACTTGCTCAGTGACCCTTGTAAGTTTTTTTTGCAGGTTTTTTTCTTTTGCAGGATTATTTATTCTCATTAAGAGCCCTGCCTATGGGGCCCCCAGGCAGCTGCCCATCATGCCCAATGGAAAAGATGGCTGTGCTAGGCAGTAAGAAATTCACTAGTAATTTTTATTGACTGGAATAATGATCTGTTTGCTGATCTATTGTATCAAGTCTCTTTCATATCCTACTGATATAATCAAATGAGATATATCATCATCACCATTTATTTATATAGCACAATCATCATCAACATTTATTTAGATAGCGCCAGCATATTCCATAGCGCTTTACACCTGGGAGCAAACACAGTAATAATACTGGGTAATACAGACAGAGAGGTATGAGGGTCTTGCTCACAAGCTTACACTCTATCGGAAAACAGAATGCACCTATCGGCTTCAGAGGTGAATATACAGTTAGCCAATCAGAAGCGGCTAGCTAGTGCCCTCTAGCAGGTGCAAAAGACGCGTATATCTGTGTCACTCACCGGACTGTGAGTGCTTCTTCCCGGACATTTAGGAACCGTGGCCGTCCTCCATCCTGAGGGACTGCGCATGCGCAGCCCTTTCTATACCTCCAGTGTATGTTCCTTTAACTTAATTGGCAGATCAGGCAACCTCCCTATATTAAGCACCTGTGGTCATCACCACATTGCCTGATCTTGGAGTCTCATTCCCCATGAGTCTCTGAAGGTGTTCCTGTGTTTCCTCGTTTATTCAGCCCAGCTGATTCCTGTGGTTTCCAAACCACTTCTACCTCTGTGGTTTCCAAACCACTTCTACTACTGTGGTTCCCATACCACTTCTACCATCTACTGTATCATCGTGACTGTGAGCTGATTCCTATCCGCTGCCTCCGTGCACTACAGTCTTCTAACCACTTCAACTCTACCTTGTATCATTGGGACTGTTAGCTGATGCCTATCCGCTGCCTCCGTGCACTACAGGCTTCAACCTGCAACCCGTCTGTGTTTCATCGTGACTGTTTAGCTGATTCCTATCCGCTGCCTCTGTGCGCTTCAGTCTTCAGTCCTTGTCAACTCTCCCGTGTTTCCTTGAGTCTGCTGCCACTATTGCTACCCGCTACTCTCCGTGATCAACTGTTCCAGTTCAACTCTGCTCTGGTGTCCCATCGTTACTGCACCTGCTGGTTGCTATTGGCTACCTCCGTGTTCCCGCAGAGACCCGCTGCTGTTACTTCTCAGCGCTACGCATCCATCTACTGCTGATCCGCTCTCCACGCCTTCCTGGGTTCCCTGCTGGTCTACCTACCTGTGCGCTGCACCTGCTAGACCACCGCTTCACCCATCCAGGGACTTTGCATCCTGCCGGCCTCCTGCCGTTCAGGTATCTCTGCACTTCTGTCTGACTGCCTTCTCCTGAACCACGGTATGCATACTTCCCATTGACTGTGCTGTGTATTGCATACCTTGCTGGACTGTGTTGGTTCTCCTCTGGAGTGTACTATCCGCTGAGTCTATTGCCATCATTGACTGTGTTATCTCATGCTGGATTACTTCAAGAGACTTTCTATATTGGCAGTGTTGTTCAGTCATTTATACATTTATATTGTGCATATTACTGTGGATCAAAGTCAAGGTGCCCGTGTATATATTGTGTTGCAGTCTCTCCCCGTGCACCTCCTCACATATATATTCAGTGGTACAACTTGCTAGTGGCAGACCACTGACCCCTGTTTCCAGTTTCACCTGCTCCAGTATCCTCTCACATAGCAGTGGTACAACTTGCTAACGCAGACCACTGACTCCCCGGATACCTCCATTTGGATTCCATTCCTTCACTCAGACAGCGGTACAACTTGCTATCCGCAGACCGCTGACTCTCATCACCTCCTCGTTTCTGTTGGACATTCCTCCTCACTAAAGCAGTGGTACAACTTGCTACCGCAGACCACTGACTACCTTCACGTGTCCTTTGTCCATACAGTTCCTCGTGTATTACTACCTCCATATTGCCAGTGCTGCTAGTCATAGACTTTCCTGAGCATCTCATCATCTGCTATTTCCTGTTCCGTGATCACCCTGCTACCAGAGTACCATATTACCACCTATACTGCTCTGGTAAGCCTATCACCTGGTGATCCCTGGGTAAAGACTCCTAGTGCCCGTGACAGTAAGATCAGGCCATGACAGACCCAGATACGGAACCTACTGCTAAAGAGATGCTGCAGCATCTGGTCAGCCGTGTGGAGCAACAGGATGCTCGCCAACAGCTGTTACTTCAATGTTACCAATCATTAACCTCCCAAGGAACATCTGGACAGACTGTTACAGCTAATATTGAAGCTCCTGTGCTTTCCTCCGTTTCCCCAGTGCCATCCCAGGTGTCTACAGCTCCTACGCTTCACCTGCCTACTCCGTCAAAATATGACGGGGACCCCAAAACTTGTAGAGGTTTCCTTAACCAATGTTCAGTCCATTTTGAACTCCAACCTCAAAATTTTTCTACCCATCGTTCCAGAGTGGCCTATCTTATCTCATTGTTTTCGGGACAAGCCCTGGCTTGGGCCTCCCCCCTGTGGGAAAGAAACGATCCAATTCTACAAGATAGTGCCAAATTCATTTCCACGTTCCGAAGTGTGTTCGATGAACCAGGTCGTGTGACCTCCGCTGCTTCCAGCATTCTTCGTTTGCGACAAGGCTCCCATACAGTAGGACAGTATGTCATTCAATTTAGGATCTTAGCCTCTGAACTTCAGTGGAACACTGAAGCATTAGTTGCCGCCTTCTGGCAGGGGCTCTCCGATAAAATTAAAGATGCACTGACTACCCAAGAGCTTCCTTCGTCACTAGAAGATTTGATCTCTCTTTGCCATCGTGTAGATATGAGATTTCGTGAAAGAGAGTCTGAGAAAACAACAGCTGTCAAAGCACCTCTTCGTTTAAACCCTCAATTTCGTCCAGCTCCATCCTCTGTGATTCCCATGGAGATAGGACGTTCCAAATTATCTTCAGAGGAAAGGAAACGAAGAGTAAAGAATAGACTCTGTATCTATTGTGCTGATTCCACGCATATGCTCAGCTCTTGCCCTAAGAGATCGGGAAATGCCAGGCCCTAACTAGTTCTGGAGAGGTGAAGTTAGGGTCCCTGGAGTCCTCTCCATTGTCTATGAAATCTAAAGTCTGCGCTTTTGATGTTACGATTTCCTTTGCTACCAAATCCTTTGAGTCACAGGCATTGATTGATTCCGGAGCAGCAGGAAATTTCATTTCTAAATCACTAGTGAATCAATGGTCCCTACCAGTGATCACTTTAAAAACACCCATTACTGTGACGGCTATAGATGGATCACGCCTCATCAATGGTCTCATCACCCAGAGTACGTCTCCAGTAACCCTTCAGATTGGTGTACTACACCATGAAGAAATTTCGTTTTTAATTCTTCCAGTTACGACAAGTCCGATTGTCTTAGGCCTTCCATGGCTTCAGTGTCACTCTCCCCAGATTGACTGGCGCACCCCTCAAGTTACGTCTTGGGGGTCTGAATGTCACCATCGTTGTCTCTCTCAAGTTATTCCTCTTAAAGTACAGCGATCTTCCATCTCATCTTCCTCCCCGGGACTCCCTCCTCAGTATGCTTCATTTGCCGATGTGTTTGATAAAGCTCAGTCTGAACGTCTTCCTCCTCATCGTTCTTGGGATTGTCCGATCGACCTTCTACCTGGCAAGACTCCTCCCAGGGGTCGGGTCTATCCTCTCTCGTTACCTGAAACTCAAGCCACATCTGAGTACATACAGGAGAATCTCCAGCGTGGGTTCATTCGACCTTCCACCTCTCCCGCTGGAGCTGGGTTCTTCTTCGTCAAAAAGAAGGATGGATCATTACGCCCTTGTATAGATTTTCGTGGACTCAACGCCATTACTATCAAGAATCGGTATCCCATTCCGCTGATCACTGAGCTATTTGATCGCATCAAGGGAGCTCGGATATTTACTAAGTTGGATCTTCGTGGTGCTTACAATTTAATTAGAATCCGTTCCGGTGACGAATGGAAGACCGCGTTTAACACCAGAGATGGGCATTACGAATATTTAGTAATGCCCTTCGGGCTGTGTAATGCCCCCGCTGTTTTCCAGGGTTTCATCAATGAGATCTTTCGGGACTTATTATATGTATGTGTCGTTGTCTACCTAGACGACATATTGATCTTCTCACAGGACCTGCCTTCTCATCACCAACATGTGGCAGAGGTCCTCTCCAGACTACGGAAAAACTCGTTGTTCTGTAAATTGGAAAAATGTTCATTCGAGTTACCCCAGATTCCATTCTTGGGGTATATAGTTTCCGGAGTTGGCCTGAAGATGGATCCAGACAAAGTAAATGCTGTACTACATTGGCCTCAGCCAACTACTCTTCGTGCCATCCAGCGTTTCTTAGGTTTTGCCAATTACTATAGACGCTTCATTCAAGACTTTTCATCCATTGCATCTCCCATTGTGGCCCTAACTCGGAAAGGGGCTAATACTAAGCAATGGTCATCTGAGGCTCTCCAAGCCTTTCAAATCCTCAAAGAGGCCTTCTCGTCTGCTCCCATTCTGCGACAGCCTGATGTGACACTCCCCTTCTTCCTAGAAGTAGATGCCTCTAATGTGGGCTTAGGAGCTATTCTCTCCCAACGCTCGGAGCAACAAAAATTACATCCTTGTGCCTTCTACTCTCGGGGTCTTCTGCCCGCAGAGAAAAATTATACTATCGGGGACAAGGAGTTGCTGGCCATCAAAGCTGCATTAGAGGAATGGAGATACTTGTTGGAAGGAGCTCGCCATCCGGTGACGATCTTCACGGATCATAAGAACTTGTCATATTTGCAATCTGCTCAATGCTTGAACCCTCGTCAAGCAAGATGGTCTCTTTTCTTTTCCCGTTTTGAATTAATTATAACCTTCAAACCAGCCGCTAAGAACAAGAAAGCTGACGCTCTATCTCGAGCTTTTGTGACGTCCTCTGATGTAGAAGAGGTTCCCAACCATGCTATTCTAGACCCCAAATGTATTTCTCTGGCTGCTTCATCCACCAAAATGCTACCATTTGGGAAGACCCTTGTGCCTCCTACTCTGAGGAGGAAAATCCTTTCGTGGTTCCATGCCTCTCGTTTTTCTGGACACGCCGGTGAACACAAGACCTTTGAGATTCTCTCTCGTAGTTACTGGTGGCCTTCAATGAGGAGAGACGTCAAAGAGTTTATTGCTTCCTGTGATTTATGTTCTCAGTTCAAATCCTCCCGCAGAACTCCAGCAGGGTTGCTGCGACCACTACCCATTCCGTCCAAGCCTTGGACCCATATTAGTATGGATTTCGTTACTGATTTGCCACCAAGTAAGAATCACAATACTATTTGGGTAGTGGTAGACAGATTTTCGAAGATGGCCCATTTCGTCCCTCTGTCCGGTTTACCTTCCTCGTCTACTCTGGCTGAACATTTCATTAAAGAAATCTTCCGCATCCATGGATGTCCGTCTGAGATTGTGTCGGATAGAGGAGTACAATTCGTTTCCAGATTCTGGCGGGCCCTTTGTAAAACCTTGGGCATACGATTAGCACTCTCATCGTCTTACCATCCGCAATCTAACGGACAAACGGAACGAGTCAATCAAGATCTTGAGACTTTTATTAGGATGTTCTCTTCAGCCAACCAAGACAACTGGGTAGAATTGCTCCCTTGGGCTGAATTCGCCCATAACAACAGGTACCATGAGTCATCATCCAAAACTCCATTCTTTGTGGTCTACGGTCACCATCCGTCTTTTCCGGAATTTCCTGCCCTCCCGCCCACCCAAGTTCCTGCTGTGGAGACTGCTTGTCAAACCTTCAAAAATATCTGGTCTCAGGTCAAAACCTGTTTAAAGAAGACATCTAATAAATATAAGTCTTTCGCAGATAAGAAGAGGCGGGCTATTCCACCACTAAAAATTGGAGATCGTGTCTGGTTATCTACCAAAAATATTCGTTTGAAGGTTCCATCTATGAAATTCGCCCCTCGTTTTATTGGTCCATATAGGATCATTCAAGTTATCAATCCAGTATGTGTTAAACTTCTTCTTCCTAAGAATCTTCGGATTTCCAATGCCTTCCATGTGTCCTTGCTCAAACCTCTCATCATCAACCGTTTCTCGACTCCTCCCTCAGCACCGCAGCCAGTTCAAGTTCATCAGGAGGAGGATTTCGAGATTACTGAGGTATTGGATGCAAAAATTTCGCGAGGAGTCCTCCGTTTCCTCGTTCATTGGAAGGGCTTTGGTCCTGAAGAGCGTTCATGGATCAAAGCTGAAGATCTTAATGCTCCTGCCCTTCTGAAGAAGTTTTATTCCAAAAATCCGGACAAGCCCGGTTCCAGGCGTTCTGTGCCCACCTTTAAAAGGGGGGGTACTGTCACTCACCGGACTGTGAGTGCTTCTTCCCGGACATTTAGGAACCGTGGCCGTCCTCCATCCTGAGGGACTGCGCATGCGCAGCCCTTTCTATACCTCCAGTGTATGTTCCTTTAACTTAATTGGCAGATCAGGCAACCTCCCTATATTAAGCACCTGTGGTCATCACCACATTGCCTGATCTTGGAGTCTCATTCCCCATGAGTCTCTGAAGGTGTTCCTGTGTTTCCTCGTTTATTCAGCCCAGCTGATTCCTGTGGTTTCCAAACCACTTCTACCTCTGTGGTTTCCAAACCACTTCTACTACTGTGGTTCCCATACCACTTCTACCATCTACTGTATCATCGTGACTGTGAGCTGATTCCTATCCGCTGCCTCCGTGCACTACAGTCTTCTAACCACTTCAACTCTACCTTGTATCATTGGGACTGTTAGCTGATGCCTATCCGCTGCCTCCGTGCACTACAGGCTTCAACCTGCAACCCGTCTGTGTTTCATCGTGACTGTTTAGCTGATTCCTATCCGCTGCCTCTGTGCGCTTCAGTCTTCAGTCCTTGTCAACTCTCCCGTGTTTCCTTGAGTCTGCTGCCACTATTGCTACCCGCTACTCTCCGTGATCAACTGTTCCAGTTCAACTCTGCTCTGGTGTCCCATCGTTACTGCACCTGCTGGTTGCTATTGGCTACCTCCGTGTTCCCGCAGAGACCCGCTGCTGTTACTTCTCAGCGCTACGCATCCATCTACTGCTGATCCGCTCTCCACGCCTTCCTGGGTTCCCTGCTGGTCTACCTACCTGTGCGCTGCACCTGCTAGACCACCGCTTCACCCATCCAGGGACTTTGCATCCTGCCGGCCTCCTGCCGTTCAGGTATCTCTGCACTTCTGTCTGACTGCCTTCTCCTGAACCACGGTATGCATACTTCCCATTGACTGTGCTGTGTATTGCATACCTTGCTGGACTGTGTTGGTTCTCCTCTGGAGTGTACTATCCGCTGAGTCTATTGCCATCATTGACTGTGTTATCTCATGCTGGATTACTTCAAGAGACTTTCTATATTGGCAGTGTTGTTCAGTCATTTATACATTTATATTGTGCATATTACTGTGGATCAAAGTCAAGGTGCCCGTGTATATATTGTGTTGCAGTCTCTCCCCGTGCACCTCCTCACATATATATTCAGTGGTACAACTTGCTAGTGGCAGACCACTGACCCCTGTTTCCAGTTTCACCTGCTCCAGTATCCTCTCACATAGCAGTGGTACAACTTGCTAACGCAGACCACTGACTCCCCGGATACCTCCATTTGGATTCCATTCCTTCACTCAGACAGCGGTACAACTTGCTATCCGCAGACCGCTGACTCTCATCACCTCCTCGTTTCTGTTGGACATTCCTCCTCACTAAAGCAGTGGTACAACTTGCTACCGCAGACCACTGACTACCTTCACGTGTCCTTTGTCCATACAGTTCCTCGTGTATTACTACCTCCATATTGCCAGTGCTGCTAGTCATAGACTTTCCTGAGCATCTCATCATCTGCTATTTCCTGTTCCGTGATCACCCTGCTACCAGAGTACCATATTACCACCTATACTGCTCTGGTAAGCCTATCACCTGGTGATCCCTGGGTAAAGACTCCTAGTGCCCGTGACAATCTGTCTCTGTGCTGGTCTGAATCAGCCGCATTCGCTTGAACACCATTACTGTACTCGCCCTATGCTAGACCGCCCAATCCCCTCCGTGTTCGGCATCTCCACTCACAAGGAGGCGCCAAGCTCTCCTTGCACGCCTATGTCTCTTTGTGACAGCGCACAGTACAAACTTTCGTATGCTGCGTTACACAAACTGGCGTAAGGTCAACTCCGCATCAGGCCCTATAGGTACGCCAGTGCTCATATGCGGAATGTAACATGGCAGATTTTATTTAACTAAAGCCCAGTGGTAGAATATACATTTCAGTAATAGGTTTGCCCATGTGTTTCCTGAATGTCAAATGGCAGAACATTGAATGACGTTGGCTGCATAAAATCAGACATACATATTGGCCGACTGTGGCGAGAACTTAATGAAAGAATAATGCCACATTCAAACAAGTGGCTTCTATTTAGAGATGAGCGGGTCCAGAATTATTAAATCAGAACTCCCCCCGAACAGTGCCGATCCGAGCCCGGATCCGAGCACTGTTCGGGGGTTCCCGCCGACCACGAACCTCATAACGAGGCAAAACCTCGTCATCACGCCGTCGGATCTCGCGAGATCCTGAAGAGAGGAGGATCAAGAAAGACAGATGGGAGGTGTGGTTTAGTACTTACATGGGTGATGCACTGGGCAGTGTATAGTGGATAGTGCTGTGATGGGCATGAGGCTGCCATGCACTGGAAAATGTATTTTGCATAGGACTAAATGTGATAAGGCATAGGGTTAGATATGGTGGACAAGATGTTATATGTGGTAGAAATAAGGCTGTTGTGTCTAGCACACATGTGGCTGGCATGAGGCTTTTATCTTGGGTGCAGAGATGGGCATGATGCTCTTATACTGCGTTGGGCATGATGCACAGAACTGTATGTGGTTGACAGGACTGTGGTGGATATGCTAGATATGGGGATATATGGTATGTGGTTGCTTGGGATGTTTGTGGATATGATGCTATTATGCTGTATATGATGGGCATGTGATTATACATGGTTACCATGGGGTCGTATTTTGCTACAGCTATACAGGACATGGGTAGACACACAGCTATTTTATTGGGCATCGGACTGTATATGGTGGTATGAGATGTTATGCTGACGTTTGGCTGCACTGTTATACATCATTGTTTCAGATATAAAAATGGGAAATAAATACTAAATAATACTAAATAAATATGGGGTTCAGCTTTTTGACACGTTGTGGGGTGGGGAGAAAGAGCCAGGTAACAAACAAGAAAATAACTTCCTGTGGGTCAAAAAGGTGCGGTGTGAGCATAGTTTATGAATATTCTTCCTCCTACACAAAGCAAACAAGGGTTCCAGTTATTCAGGATGATTTTTCTTGCTCACTACATTAAACTTGTGTCGCTTAGCTTAGACATCCAACTACCTCGGTGCAACCTTTTGTACTAAAAACAATATTGTGAGGTGTTCAGAATAGACTGGAAATTAGTGGAAATGAATGTTATTGAGGTTAATAATAGTGTAGGAGTGAAAAAAAAAACCAAAATAATGGATTTTAGCACTTTTTATGCTTTTTAAAAAAAAAAAAATCAGAACCCGAAATCAGAACCAAAACCTTTCGTGGGGTGTTTTGGCAAAACAAATCAGAACCCAAAACCCAAAACACCAAAAGTGGCTGATGCACACCCTTACTTCTATTGTATATATTTGTCCAAAATGTATAACTCTGCTAATGGGACAAGGTGCCCGTGGGAGCCCTTATGTGGAATAATACTGTTTGGTTGCTTTGAGTAACAGACGCTGCTGTGCAGCCTGTGGACTGTCTGGCTGCCCCCTCTCCCACTTCATATCAATGTTGTATTGTCTGTAAGTGTTTGCTCCCAGGATTCCAGAAACACTAACTGAAGCTACCAGGCTACAGGCAGCTTATTGATGATGTCACAGGGGAGAGAAGATTGGGTTCGATGTTGCTGTAGACTGTATTTTTGCAATGTGTTAGGAGTTTTACATCGCTGCCACAATGATTGCACACACTGCTGTAATATCATTCAGAACACCCTTCCCCCACTGAATGATGAGAAAATAAAAACACAGAAAACTGCTACTGGGATTCCTAAAAAAAATGTATTTCTGTGGGTCACAAAAATAAAACCAGTATATAAACCTGTTCTTGTAGAAATACTCTCTTTATTACAGACATTAGAGATTGAATCATCGGTTCTTGCATTTACTTTATATTCTCTCAAAGAGCTGTATAGGACACAGGGACATCTGCAGCAATAATCAGTTCTAGAGATATTAGTATTGCAGAAAGTGGGACACTGGAGCTGAGAGTGAGGAGCTTCCAGGAGTTTGACAGCGAGAGAGAAGGCTCAGTAAAAATAGAAATACAAGTCAGGAAAAGGTGAAGGTCTTATACAATATTTATGCTAGCGTTGTACAACAGACAACTATATGATTAAATCTTGTTTTATGGAAGGCTCGCTGAAGCATGTACAAGTTCAGATGCTGTTTTTGTGGTTATATAATATCTCACATGAAGCCATCGGTGTGGTTCATAAAGCTACTGGGTTGATGAAAAACTAACAATCTGCGTTAAAGCATAAGGAGGTCCAGACTCCCAATGTCTGTCCTCACACATTCACCATTGTAATTAACATGATCATACTAATTACCCTTTGGGAGAATCACAGAGGGCGTTTCAGAGAAACAATCTCCAGAAAACAATGGTTGTGTTGACAGAACAACAGCCAAATGTATAAATATTACAGTGATTTAGTATACACAGAAAATATAAAAAGTAAAATAAACAGCCTGGAATCAAAGTAAACACTAATCTAGACATAAACAAATAGGAATTTAATCATATTATAGGCACAGGATGTAAATATTGTGGATGACTCCCTGAATCTGATATTTTAGTTCCACAATTGGATAATGGTGCAGTTACATTTATATATACTGTGTCTCACCAGCACTTGGCTGACTGTCCTCTTCCAGTTACAATACCAAACTCTTATATTCTTGTAACATCTAGGTTTAGGTCACTATCATTCCCCAACTATCTCATTAGATGTTTAATCCCAGTTCCAGGTCAGGTTTTGGATATAAAACAAGTAGAACTATACAAAACCTCTATTTCTGTTGCATATTGGATCTTTGTAAGCAACATCTGAGGCGAATATCTCCCTTCAAGAATATTTGCAATTTATACAGCCATAGTAACATGTTCTGAGTTTGTATTTTTGACTACTCCAAAAACACTAAAACGGGAACGGGTTAAAAACGTTAAACTCTAAAATGAACCAATTACACAGTGGAAGGCAAATAATTGTGGAACACATGAGGTGTGTCTGCCTTATCAACACATTAAAATCTTTTCCCAACCCTTCCAACCCAAACCTACTACTATCAGTGCTCAGGATCTTGCTTCCTACTTTAAGGATTAGATTGATAAGATTTGGCTAGAAATGGTATCATCTCCCTCGACAAGTAATCAGCTCAATTCATTCCCAGCACCCTCTGACACCCTCTCTTCATTCGATCCCACAAATGAAGATAAAGCATCTACTCTCTTCTTATCTTCCTACTCTACCTCCTGTCCTTTTGATCCCATTCCCTCACAAGTTGGTAGGCCCTTGTCTCCTGTGCTCATGCCACCTCTAACTAAGATCTGTAATCCTTCTCTATTGGTATCTTCCTGTCATTATACAAGCACACAGTGATTACTTCTATTGCAAATTTCTGACCCAAACTCTCTCTCAAATTACTGTCCCATCTCTCAGCCCCCGTGCCCCTCCAGCTTCTAGAGATAACTGTCTAAACTCACCTCACATTCTCTTTCCTCATAAAACCTATTGGATCCTCTTCGGTCAGGTTTTTGTTCTCAACACTCCACAGAGACTGCGCTGACCAAGGTTGTCAATGATCTGATCACAGCAAAAACTGAAGGCCATTACTCTCTTCTAATTCTCCTGGATCTCTCTGCTGCATTCAACACTGTTGACCAATCTCTCCTCATACAAATGCTACAATCCCTAGGTCTTGAAGGCACTGTCCTATCCTGGTTCTCATCCTACCTATCTAATCACTCTTTCAGTGTTAATTTCTCTGGATCCACCTCTGCTCCGCTTCTTTTATCAGTTGGAGACCACAAGGCTCAGTCCTAGGTCGTCTGCTATTCTCTATCTATTCACTTCTCTTGGAAAACTAATAAGCTCCTTTGGATTTCAGTATCATCTCTATGCGGATGATACACATTTATCTATCCTCTCCTGATCTCTCACCATCTGTGCTGTCTCACGTTACTGACTGTCTTTCTGCCATTTCATCTTGGATGTCTTCTCGCCAACTCAAATTCAATCTCTCAAAAACAGAAATAATAATATTCCCATCCACCAACAAGAGCATACCTGACATTTCTATCTCTGTTGATAACATGACCATAAATCCCACCCCACAAGCTCGCTGTCTAGGTGTAATCCTTGACTCACAACTATCATCTCTTCCCCACATCGACTCTATATCTAAATCATGTTACATACATCTAAAGAACATTTCCAGAATGAGCACATATCTCACACAAGACACTGCAAAAACCTATTTCATGCACTTATCTCCCGCATCGACTATTGCAATTCCCTCCTTACTGGTCTTCCCCTAAACAGATTCTCACCCCTACAATCTATTTTGCACACAGCTGCCAGACTAATTTTCCTTTCAAATCGTTTTTCCTCTGCTGAGCCACTCTGTCAGTCTTTACATTGGTTGCCTGTTTTTTACAAAATCCAATATAAAATTCTTCTACTAACATACAAGGCCATCAACAAAATTGCACCAACATACATCTCCTCACTTGTCTCAAAATATCTCCCAACTCGACAATTCCATTCTGCACAAGATCTGTGTCTCTCTTCCACCCTCATTACATCCTCCCATTCCCGGTCACAGGACTTTTTTCGTGCTTCATACACTTTGTGGAATTCCCTCCCTCGCACAATAAGACTTTCCTCTGGTCTACAAACCTTCAAGCGTTCTCTGAAACCCACCTCTTCAGACAAGCTTATAGTATTCCTTAAACACCCTCTTAACCTGACTAGGTTACCCTATTACCACCCTTTACACAATTCACACAAGACAACAACACTCTGACCCCAGACCAACATTGTTGTGTGACTGGATCACATAGCATACAAATCATTTTTTACCTTTCCAATCTGGCTGGACCAATATGCCAGTATGTAGATTTACTTCATGGAAACAGTAGCTTTGGTGACTACGGTCCACGCCTTTTCGGGAGGTCATTGTGGTTCTGCTGGTAATGGACTAGGGGGTAAATGTATCAAGCTGAGAGTTTTCCGGCGAGTTTGAAAAGTGTAGATGTTGCCTATAGCAACCAATCAGATTCTAGCTGTCACTCTGTAGAATGTACTAAATAAATGATAACTAGAATCTGATTGGTTTTTCAAACCCGCCGGAAAGCTCTCAGCTTGATACATTTACCTCCAGGTGTTGATGTTGTCGAAGTCAAATAATTGGATATGGTCATTTCAAATTAATATCTATCAATCTGATTGTCTTTGTCTGGAATTATGCGAATCGCATGCTATGACGTAGAGGACCATAATAACTGCAACACGCACAAACACTTAAACACACATTTACACGGACACATATACTTGTAATTAGTTCATATTAAAAATAGTTCATACACATAGTTATTTATAATGGAATGTAGCAGAGTTTATAGTTAAATATTATAATGTTATATACACTTTAGTGAGATCAACGGTTCAGGATACAGGAAACATATCATGTCTGGTATCATTCTAATTCCCTATTTATCTGCAGACGTCCGGTTCAATCGCATAAAGGATCGCACTTTGCGTATGCTAGTTATGGATTATAGGGAATAAATGATCAGAATGGTATTGTGTGTGTAATGTAAATAGACCAGTTTGAACCAGCTTTCAGCGGAAAGATTAGTATTCTTCTTTTGGAGAGCTGACCCCCACCTTTGGAGGGCATCATTTGAACTGTCCAATGACCTGCATTACACATGACTGTCCTGAAGCCTGAACCTATGGAAACATGCCAAATCATCTGTATTGTTTTCACTGTATCACTAACTGTATCTAAGCAGGAGCTCTGGGACCAACAAACAGTCTTCTCAACCACAGACTTCAGGACTGAAGGACTGTATGCTGGATCCAGGGTGCCTGCGTATGCAATCGGCTGTACTTATTTTATTTGAATTGTTACTCTGTTGCATCTTGATATTAAATCGCATTGTGCTTTGGAACCACACAATTTGAAGTGAAGTGAATTTGAACAATTGTCATTGGATAGCGACTAGACGTACATAACAATGTGCTCACTGTAGAGTGATGCAGTGAAGGGAGCCCCGATTTTGGATGAAGGACGTTGTTCTCTGTAAGCTATGTAGCTTAGTAAATTTTATTCTGTTTCCAAATCTATATATGGACCAGTATCTGATATAGTTCTCACACAGTACAGAAGTGAAGGGCTTGAGCTATCTACATTTAGCCTCAAATTTAAGAGAATGAGGTTTCCGAGACTCTCATGATATAGTCTCTCTTTCCCCATGCCTTGGTTGAGAGAGATCTTGAGATTTCTGTCTTAGTGCTTAGTGGGCCTGTATTGAGTAAATAAGGTTTAGTCCCAACGTTCCACCCCTTCAGGTTTTCCTTTATTCACAGTTTGTTACACCAAGCCCTGTTTTCTTGGTCCTGTGGATGTTTTTGGAGATAGGTGATGTCCTGGTTCCTGGAGGTGCAATTTGGGTCATGCCCTCATCAATCCTTTTGTTTTTTTTTGAACAGTCCTCTCCCTATTGAAAATATTTTGGACCTAAAACATTGTGTTCATTAACACCCACCGGGTTTATTCCCTGTTAGAATGTATGAGTAGTTTTATGTAAAAGAAATTGCTGCTCTTTTGCATTGAGTTGTAGATCTTTGGTCCGAGGACAGGAGAGAGGACTTGTTTTGAGACTGCATTATTATAGTGCGCTTACAGCGTTTTGTAGAGTGATGAATTTCATGGTTTGTCTTCTGTCCTTTATAAAGATGGAGAAGTTGTTCCTGAGAGAATACAGCTTGGAGATCATCTGTCGCTCTTGGTTTCTACAACATTACTAACTGTTAAAGATGTCCTTAGGGGATTACATGTAACATATCTTCACACTGACTTTACACATTAGTGCAATAGTGGTGGAATATCCAGGATTTCGGACAGGAAATGACTGATATCAGTCCCCTTAGTAACTGAAGATGTTCATATATTAAGTATAGATCGAGCTTTGAGGTAATTCCTGGTTGTAAAGACACGACTTGCAAAATATATTAATATATATCTCCCAATAGTCCCGTTTTTGGCAATAATATCACTATTCTTTGATGTATAGGAGTGTGGTTTGGGTAGATCGCAGTATATCTTGGCAAATTGGGGCACTGTTTGGTTGACTGTCGTTGTCTTTCTTTTGTCCTAAATTTTAGCTTGTCAATGTGTATTTGTCAAGGTGGTGGATCACAGGAAAGCAACAGGAATTTTGTAAATTATATCGGTAGCTATCTAATGTGACCTGATGCTTACCCCATGTATATTTTTATTATAGACATAGTTAAAACTAATGTAAAGGACTGTTTCTTTTATTATATGTGTACACGTGTCGTCTTGTAGCTGTGTGAGAAGTGTGTGTGCTCATATGTGTGAGAACCAGCCAACTTGTATGGTTCCACTGATTTGATATCGTGTCACATGGTCACGCGGGCACAGGGGTCATTTTGGGTCATATTAGTCCAATATTGGTTGGCGTGCACCCAGAATAAGGCTTCTCACCGTGGACAACAAGGGTCAATGTACAAAGCAGGTCATGTACTTATTATCCTCCGTAATATGACGTCTCTGTGGCGTCTGATTGGTACACTTTGCTTGTCCTGAGGACCACAGGGGAATAAAACCTCCTAGGGACCAGGTCTAGGTGTGCACAGAAGGGTGACGTTGGCTCAGGGGCCTATCCCTGTCTGTCTACGTGGGTACAGTGTATCACTGTGGATTCATGTCAGTGTTGTAAGGAAGTCAACGACCACTCGGTGATGTGGACTGATGAGGGTGTGGTGTTGTACAGAGAGAAGTAACCTATTTACTGTAGATGTTCTTCCATCGTAGCTCTCCCCAGGGTGTAGTAGTTGTGCAAGGAGTAGATAGGAGTTGGGATAACTTTCTAGGGTACATTGACTAACATTGTTTAACTGGAACTTGTCCGTTTTGTCTGTTGCTATATATGCCACAGTTGCTGATTTTATATATATATATATACAGTGTCGGACTGGGGCATGAAGGGCCCACGAGGGAAATGCAGTGATAGGGGCCCACTACATTGGAGTGTGGCCAACTGTAAGAGTGGGTGTGGCCAGTCAAGGGGGTGTGGTCTACAGTGCAGCCAAGTCAAAGAAAATGTCATGTACGGAATCAAATGGACAGTGTCTATCCACCAACACGGAAATGAGACTTATTGCTACAGTTTGACCAATCAGTCACAGAAGAATATTGTATGTGTGTGTGATGCAGATTCCACACCATGGAATGTGACATTTTTTTTAGCTGTGGCTTGTTGGACTAGAGATGTAACTGGCCAAAACCTCATCACATTTCATAGCAGAATGCACCTGCCACTTCCCCCCCCCCTTTTGTGTAATGTTCCTTGTGCTTGCTAATAATAATAGCAGCAACTGGGCATGTCACCTTTTATGTGCTCTTTAAAGAAGCCAGAAAAGCCATGGATAGAAGTCCAACCTCATGAATACATTAGTTAGGCAGTGCCTCCTAAAATATTGGCTGCAAAATGGTTCAGCCCATAAAATGGATGCTTCCACTGTGTTTAGGTGCCAGGTCTACTTTATGCATAAACATTTTAACAAAGCTCTACAAAACACATTGATTTAGAGTAAGTATTATTCTGTATAATGTCCCATTAAAATATAAGAAATAGACAAAATGTAATGCTATAAAACCATAGAGATGATATACATATATTTGTGTTCTGCAGCAGGAAGAAAATTACCACCGTCAAAAAGTAAAACACATCCAGAATTTGCAAGTATCCAGGAAATAGCGGAGAGAGAGTGAAACATAAAACCATATTGTACAATTGCACTACTTCTCTGCAGGTGTGATGCCACACTGCCTCTGACACCCAATGCTCCTTTAGTACATTAGCGGGCCAAGAACAGAGATATAATGCACAATGTATGAGTACATACACATGTCTGGTAAAAAATAAATAAATGACAGGCTGGCTGGCTTGAGAGGGTTCTCACCTACCTGAAAGCTCTGGCATCCTGCTCCTCTGGGCGGCCGTGACACCAGGAAGACAGCACACTCCTCCTCCCCTGCTGAAATGAAAAACACACTACCGCGCAGGTGCAGAGAGCCCAGACACGGCTCTACACCTGCGCGGTAGTGTGTTTGTGACAGAAGTGGTCCCGCCGACGACGACATATGAAGACATCTGAACTCTGTTCAGATGTGTTCCCCATAAGCTCCGCCCTAACAGTGGAGGGGGTGGAGCTTCAACCCCGCCGGGCCTACCGGTGGATAGTCCGGCTGCCCAGCAGGCCAGTCCGAGGCTGTATATATATATATATATATATATATGAACATGGACTTATTTTGCACGACCTACATAACAAAAGTAATTTACAAGATGATAAAACTCCGCCGACTATACAGTGATTTTTTTTATGTTATTGTGTTCTAATCACTCTATAGCTCAGAGCCATATCTACAAATGATAGCACCTAGAGCAAGAAGACAGATTGACGCCCTTCCACTGTAGCTCAACTAACCTAAAAAATGAAATCCCTGTGTCCTCATGAGGTTTGCACCCTGGGCGGTTGCCTCTCTGGCACGGCCCCAGTTACGACTCTGCCATAACCCGTAACTGACAGCAGAATCTTTTCTGAATGCTCTGTAGCGACAGCTCCGTGATTCCCACTGGACCTTTAACTTGTTCTGTTTCACCTGAATGTGCTGCATTACATAAATTGGTGGCACAGTGGTTAGCGTTGCTGTCTCACAACGTTGGGGTCGTTAGTTAGATGTGTTGAGTTTGTATGTTCTCCCCGTGTTTGTGTGGTTTTCCTCTGGGTGCTCCAATTACCTCCCACACTCCAAAAACATAATGGACACAATTAACCCTAGTGTATCTGTCTGTGTGTTGGGGAATTTAGACTGTAAACTCCAATGGCGAGTGGCTGATGTGAGTGACAGCAAATTATCCGTACAGCTCTGTGTAATTAGTGGTGCTATATATAAATAATAATAGTAATATAATATTACTCTAAGGACCCCTACCTCTAGCCATTAACACACTTGTTACACATTATATGACTGATTGCATTTTCTTCTTCTCTTCAGTATCTGCCGTTTTGAATATAAATTTCATTTAAACTCGTAATTTATTCATGTTTTTTCCTGTGAAAAAAAACTGTTCTTTTTTTCCCCTCTATGTACAGTATTTTATCTTTAAAAATCTTACACCTCGATCTAAGATTACGTTTAATAACTGCTTTTCTGACTTGTGAAAGCTGTAATCTAACCATTGTAAACTCTGAGAACCTGCAACCTGAGGTCTATCACACAGGTACATTTCCCCCACTGTGAGCACTGTGCTATCAATGTTCAGTAATAACCCACTTTTGTACCGGAGAGTGGGGGAGAGAACCGTTCCCTAATTCAAGCAGCGGCTGCTCCGCTGACTGGCGGGTTAAGCGATTCTTGCGTTAATAATACCTGAACACCTTGTAATTGTTGTAACAGTTTGAGATCAGTGGAATATTCAGTGTTTAATGATAGTTATTAGATTTCCAGCGCAGAGTTCTTTGTACGCTGATTTAATCAGAGGTCTAGAAAGGGCTCTTAATGCCTCTTTGATGTTTTGTTAATAAATAAAAAGCTCAGTTTGGGGCTGGATCTAGGCTGTAATTTCATTGGTGGGATTACTGCCCCAGCTGCCCACTTGTTATATGGTAAGATTGTGATACATACATTCACATTCTCACCAGAAAATCAGTTACTTTAACTGCTGATATTAGATACAATGTTACACACATGATGTAACAATTTTTGTCTTCATCCTCTTGACTGATTCTCAGAATTGGAGGGTCTAATGGTTAAGATGAATAAAAAACATTTCCTTTATATTCTGAAATACAATTATTAAAGATTTGTCTCAGAACATCTGGTAGATGAACCTAACAATCACATTCTGAACCTCTACACCTTGACTGACTGTTACTAATTGACACTGCGTGACTCTCAGATGTTTCATTTAGGGAAATGGAATAAGGAGAAGAGGGTGTAGTTATGCTACACAGGGGCGTGAACATATCACATTGGGGCATGTCCAGCACTCCCGAAGAGCTGGAACACCTCCAGTATCCTTCACCTCCCCCTATAACCACCCCTTCAATTCCATGTGTGGAATTGGGACAGTTCCCTCAAATTTATATTGTTTTGCCTAAATCAGGACAGTTGGGTGAGGTCTGGATACTGTTCATTTTTATTGTGTTACAATTTTTACTTTGCACGTCTTACTTCCTGAGCAGATTGGGGGAGAGGATACTGCATCTATAAGAGCTTCAATGGTTATGAGTTACCTCCCTCTGTGTATTCTCTGTAGGTTCTCATTCAGCCTGTACATAATGGTCAACCAGGTACAGCCCCCAAACAAGCCTGGGAGCCACACAACATTATACACATAGTAACATCTAATATCCTGGACAAGAGACGTCCTTCACAGTAACATGAACCTAGGGATAAATCTGGGACTATCCTCTGGACTGAGGGACATTGCAGGGGCAAACTCAGGATTTGTAGAGGGGGGGTTTCCACACAACGCCACCAGTGGGCGTGACCAGCATGCATGGGGGCGTGGCTATAATATTAGACAGTGCTTGGCTGCTCTCCAACTCTTCCTATCCCCATAATATACATGGGCAATGCTGCGTGCACTACTGTTAGGTGCACGCAGCTCTCTCTTTTCAAGCAGAGCCGTGTGAAGCGGGAGCAGGGTCCAGCCACCTCAAATATACAGTGCCCCATGCTTGGAGGGGGTTTCCAGGCACTAGGAACCCCCCACCCCCTCAGTTTGCCTATGCATTGGGCAGCTCCATTTAGAGACCATTGGACCCTGTTTAATACATTTTATGCACACTACAAAATGCACTGGTTTTGCCCCGGTAGCTCTGCATCATCTGCCCTGCACACATTAAGGTATAGCTTACTGCCCTCTCTTGGAAGACACAACCGAAAAATAGAAGTCCGTCAAGATGTGCGGAGAGGCTCAAGAATCTAAATACATACAGGGCCTGATTCACTAAGGCATACAAAACAAAAGTATTATGTATTGTTTTAAAACTCCACACAAACCGTATAAGCACTTCAGTATTGTACTACAATCAGATCTCAAGAAACATCTCTTGTTAAGTACGATACGATCTGCTCTAACAGACACAATATACAGTCCTAGCAGAACACACAGGGGAAAAAAAGTATTAAGTGATTGTCACCTGTTGATAATATAATCATAATGGAAAAGGCTTTTGTTTATTTATCAAATTCATTTATCGGGATGTTCTCTATGTGTACTGTATGTAAGATGAATTTTTACAATTTCTCCTGATTGCAAACACACGTCTGTCATCACTAGTAATCAGCGCTTACACCCAACCTGTAGCTGGTACAAGTGATACGACCTGAGAGATGACTCTGCTGCGTGCGCTTGGTCTCGGTGCGCCCTTACTGTACACTGACTATATTAGTCCTCCCCGTTCCCACCCCATTCTGCTCTTCAAACTGTAGGAAGTTGGAAATTATATTTACGTGCGACCATTAATTGCGTTCTTTGTCGCAAGTCCGGTATCGCACATGCGCAGAGCGAAAATACTAAAAATACAGCAGGTAAATTAACTTGTGTTCCTTAATGAATCAGCCCCATAGTGTGAACCTCACATTAAGTCCAACGTAGAAACACCTTTACAACCCCCCGTTTTGATTAAACGTTTCCATTTGCATCTTGAAATATTGCTCAGTTTAACCACATTTTTGGCCAAATTTATACATGAAAGCGTGAGGACATGTTGAAGTTGCATTTATCTGCCTAAGTAAAAAAAGAAGGAAGAGACACAAAGACCGCCAGCTCAGAGATGGTGCAAAGTTCTTTTTTGGGGGTGGAAATGTTCATGTGCCCCTGTGAATGTCAAAGAATGCCCCCCCGGAAAATGCGCCCTTTCTGTACCTCAATATAATCTTACTCCTTAACAGAAGTCTAATTTCTGCCGTGGCACATCGGGGAACTAACATTGTACTTTGCATGAAATGTCTTCATATGTGCTCCAATCAGCCCATGTAATCTTCTGCTCTTGTGTTTGCACCTGCCAAGTAATTATTCTTTGATATAATGTCTGGATTTGTGTAGTGAGCAGAGGGCAGGAGGATAAGGGGGCGTGGATAGATTTTGGGATGAAAGCTGGGAGCTCTGCTGGTCTACCACAGTCAGTGGCGCATGCAGGGGGAGTTTCTGGGTCTCCAGAAACCCCCCACCCCCTCTCCGCTAAAAAGTGCCCTACATGTCGGCACTGTAGTATACAGCAGCCGCGGCGCTGTCTAAGAAGCGTCTGCGGCGGTGCTGTATTGTATACAGCACCGCCGCGGACGCTTCTTTGACAGCGCCGCGGCTGCTGTATACTACAGTGCAGTCGAAACGGTGCTGCCGCGCATGCACGGCAGGTCTCTATAATTTTTTTTTTTTTCCCGGGAGCGGAGGAAACCCCCCCTGACAAATCCTCCGTGCACCACTGACAGTATTGGATTAGTGCTAGACACTGACCTGCATATGATTAGCTTCTATCTCTATTAAAGATTAAAATTAGGTACAATTGGCTGAGATACTACACTAGTAGGTCTGAAAGTGTATGTGAGGGATCATTATGCTGTGATCTCCTCCACTGACACTATTAATTGTCAAAACTTACCTATAGACTAAATGTAGGGAATGAGGGGGGGGGGGGTTTGACCATTTTGGTGGTTAGCTACCAGGCATCTGGTCACATTGACAATTTGTAGAGTTACTTTGTCAGTGTATTTATCTATTGGTAAAGACCAAGGGTTTTTAGTGATGGGGACATTGGTTATTGCTTAAGAGATCAGAGATGCTCTCGTAGAATGTGACTATTTTAGGAAAAGTCCCCCCATAGATGGAGAGATGTGATTGGCTCCCTGCAGCTTCTTCAGCATTCTGAGTAATTATGTATTCTATGAGTTCTCTTTAAGGTGGAGATAGATGACTATGAAACTCTAATTGTGGACAGGTATCCTACTCTGGTGGTCTGCTCACGCCTGGGGGAATCAGTCTGCTTCCTGCTTTATAGTGCATTGAAATGATACCTTCTGAGAGACTGAAATGGAATCAGGGACCTGGTGGTATTTGGCTCTGACAAGGAATTAGCAAAATGCCTCACTTAGAGATATTCAAAGTGGCTTGTCGCCAGAAAGTCTAATTTATGATGCAGGACATCTAGAGAAGGACATACGCCGTTATCTAGAATATGTTACCATTCTAGTACTCTCATTAAACCAAAGAAGGAAGCTGTAACCAGGGCCGGATTAAGGGAATGGAGGCCCCTGGGCTAAGGGCGCCTCCATTCCCCCGTGAGGCCCCCAATGTGAGCCACCTGCCGCCCCCCGTACCCCGTGAGGGCCCCCCCCTTCCCCCCCAAGCGCTTACCTGTCACTGTAGTCCTCCGTCCCCGGCTCGCTGTAAGCTCCTTACTGAGGAGATCTCCTCAGTAAGCAGATTACTGAGCGCCGGGGACGGAGGACTACAGTGACAGTGCTCAGCAGCATTGATCGGGCTGGGGGCGCCCCCGCCCCCGGACCGATCAATAATGCTGCTGAGGACTTTGAAGGGCCCCCTGGATGCCCGAGGCCCCTGGGCTATAGCCCAGTTAGACCTCTGGTTAATCCGGCCCTGGCTGTAACACAAAAGTTTAAGAATAGAAGGTGATACACTGACATGAGATCGCTGTATCCTGAGCATATGAGCTGCTTCTCACCATCAGATCAGGAAATAGTCTCCTCAGTGAAGTGTTTGAAGATGATACAGACATGTAGGAGACTGACCTCTAAAGCACAAAATCCCCATTCCTGTATTGGCAGCGCTCTGTGGATTACTATGTGTGTGGATCTGGGCAGTGGTTCGGGGCAAACCGAACGATTGCTCCTGAGACTTTAAACACAAGTCAGTGGCACCTCCACTCTTAAAGTGATGCCACCACAGGGCACCTAACTCAGACAGGTATCTGCCTATATTATCACAGGTAGATAGTTGCTGTAGGTTTCTGCCCTGCATTGAGCTCTGATTGGAGCAGGAGACCACTTCCACTGCTGACTGTGGATCCCATTGGAAGCAATCCCTGCACTGAACAGAGAGCAATGAGCCACCCAGACTGGTAGGATAGAGTCTGTAAGTACAATTATCTACTCTCCATATTATACATGGCAGCAGATGTGACTCAGCTTTGTGTACATGGCACCAGGAATGACTCTGTATGGATTGCCCCCTTGTATATTGTACACCTGACACCAGATATGGTTCTGTGTACCATATGGCTCAGCATATTACACTTGGCACCAAATACGGTGCATCTTTTCAAGCCTGACAATCCCCCCCTAGAGCTGGTGTGGAGAGGAGGGGGTATAGATAACAAATACGAACAAAAATGGGGATATTACGATGGTTGGTTTGGGCAATGGGGTTTGTATAATGTAGATGACAATGTGTCTTACAATGGGACAAGTAAAACCCCACTAGCAGCTGGTCCAGTATTCATCGTGTAGAGTGGCCCTGGGCCCCATTTGTTCTAAAACTGTCTCTGGTTTGGGTACCATTTATTTTAATAACCTGCTGAATTATTGTTATTCCAATGCAGAACTGTTCTTCTGGCCTTACGTCTGGATCCTCCGTATCCTCCAGTCCTGAACTCGTTTCCTCACTTCAAAAGATTATCTCGCCTATGACCTGCAGGACCCCAACGACCGGTCTACTTAGCTCCTCTCTGAGCTGTCTTCTCAGACCTCCTGCCTCTTGCATGACACCCATTGGCCTCGTACAAGCCTCTACTCAGCTCCTCTCTGAGCCTCTGTCCGGTGGGTTCCAGTCTCCTGGGACGGTCCTCTTGGCTATCTCTGATTGGTCCTCTGTACTTTCCTTCCTCCTGTACAGCTCCTCTCTGAGTATTACACCACCTTGTAATCCTGTACACCGAACCTGTAACCATTTTTACTGTTACAACAATGTGGGTATAGGTTATGTCTCAATAAATGTGAAAAAAAAATCACTTATTATTTTATAAAGATTGGGATTCTGCATAAAGTCAATTATTGCACTTTTTTGGGAAAATTATTAGAAAAAATATCAATGATAAACTTATTACTCCACTATAAAGAACAGGAGAGATTGTACAATTTTTTTACGATTCTCACAATAAATATATTCTCATGAGTCTTTGACCTTTAAACTTTAAGATGAAGACTCTGGGGCATTGTTGAACGTCAGTAATTGACATGACATGTCTGATCGTTGAAAGAGCCCCCTCTGTAAAAGTAGACAAATTGTGTTTATTAAATATACATTTAATGTGATTCTCATTGTCTGTTTTCTGCCCATAATTACTCACCACATGATAATTATTTCTTACAATATTTGACTAAGTTTTGTTCCTCTAAAATCATTTTGCACAGAAGCATAACTAGAACTCTGACAGTTCCAAATATCCCGGGGGATTGTCAATAAGCAGCACCGGCCTGAGATGGAGCTGGCTGTCAGCAGCCGAGCATTGACAATGAATCAATATGATGACAAGATGAGAAGTGCTGTAGGGGAACTGGCATAACCAATGTATAACGGGCCGCGTGTTCTGATGGCGCTCCGGGTCCCTCAACTTCTGCAGTTTCTTCCTCCATAATCATCTCTCTCCTCTCCTGCAGTGCGGACAGTGAACAGGGGACTTCTGGGGGTCAGAAGTGGGTTAAGACGCGTCTTTCACTTCCAATTAGAAGCTCAACCACCGATTGATGAAAGATTCTATAATCACCACAGGAATCTCTTATAAAGACTGTTCCATCCACTGACGCATTCCAGCGGGGTTCCCTTCTGTCCCCCTGGTCTAATCCCGCCTATGAGGAGGCCTCACCCTGAGGTTGGTGAGGGAGAGGCTGGGCAGGAGGGGTAACTATGTTAAAAATATTATTCAGCTGACCACAAAGCATTGGCTGGGTAGAAAGCATGAATATCTATGACCCGCCCTGCAATTATATATTCGATATGGCGGAACTATGGTTGGGGTTCCACGAAAGTTATATAAAGGCAGCTTACAAATTGCAACCGACTCCCAAGAAAAACAAAGCTATTTAATTGTGATTACATAACATTTATTAACATTTTTGTTTAATTTTTGTCTGTGTGGGATCCTAGTAATTGCCACAAAAAGCATTAATGACGCACATAATGCGCGTATCACATACACCCAGCGATCTGCCCGGTTGGCTATTACATCTTATTATTAGTACTAGGAAAACGGAGAAGCACAATTGAGAAGTTTTTTTCAGAAACAGAACATCTTGTAATAAAGGTGTTATCAGCGTATGGTCAGTCTTGTATTCACCTAGACAATGATTATCTAGTAATATGTAGTTTAATATTGTACATTATCCATTGGCAGAGAGACCACGTCCTGGACACTGCGTTGTAGACGGTCCTAGAGCAGACGGCGCTGTACAGCGATGTGATTTTGTAGTTTTATGTCTGCGACATATAATGTTGTAGCATTTGTTTGACAGAAGCTACACGTGGTGGCTTCCTCTAATAAAATCCTGCATTAAAGGGGACAATCACCGGCAGAGCCTCGGAGGCAGCAGAAAAGAGGGGGGTCGCCCTTAGTTGGGGTGTCAGTAATTCTCTGAGAAGAGCAAAAAAAAGTCGACCTCGCCACAAGTAGGAAATTGAAAAAGATTCCGTCTAATCAGCGGATGCAAATATACAATAAAGAAATATGCACAAATACAGCTTACGGCAGAGGGGCTCAAACCCAGTCCTCAAGAGCTACCAACAGGTCAGGTTTTCTGGATTCCTGTCTGTAGAAACAGGTGGGATAATTACTGACCCAGAAAAATAGATTAACTCGCCTCTGAATGTTTAAAGAAATCCTGAAAACATGAACTGTTGGTAGCTGTTGAAGACTGGGTTTGAGCACCTCTGGGTTAAGCACATCCATATTTCACTGCTGTCCGCAAGTACACAATACCACCAGTGTCTCCAAATCCGCTTCTATCCCCTGAGACAACTCATGCGTTAGATAAGTGGAGAAACGTTTTCTCAAAGTCTTCAACCAAACTTCTGCAGCATCCTGGAACGTAATCCGGACTGGGAAGTCACACCAGGGCCCCAGTATCATGGCCAGTACAGCATCTGGCTATTCAGCCACACTTTTATTTGCCTTGAAAAAGACTTGTCAGCGAAATGCGTGTTGGAGTCTCCACTGTGAACACTATATGTGACGAAATCAAATATTTACATAAATTATTATTTATGTGTTCCATTAGGACCATTAGATTAAGAATACTTGGTCAATATGTATCTTGAATAGGAGAGATCATAAATCTGTCCAAACCCCAAATATTATTTCTATCTAGGCAGTTAGCAATATGCTACCTGCACCGTCATTACGGCAATCGGAGCTGTCTATATATACGTGTATATATATATATATATATATATTATAGTATAGGTACATATCACTGGGCAGGATCCTAGGAAAGTTATCCATATATCTGGATATTAATTTGTAGACAAATAAAAGTTATAATTAAGAGATAGATTATCTGCTATTCTCCGACAATGACGGTGATATGATTTCTTTGAACCTCACTTATAGGTGATACAAGAGAAATTGTTCTCTAGCAACTTACAGATACAAACTTGGACTGATCTTTAGGGGTAGAAGACAAATTACCTAATAAGGATTCATGATACTCTAAACTCTAATATCGATTTGTTCGTCATTCACCCCTCTAAATGTGAAATGAAGGTCCTTATATAATGCTTAATAAAATATTCAATAAATGTTCAATTTTCTGTAGCTGTTGGGTCCATATTGAACTGAGTCATTATATTACTGGAAGACGGTGTGTGCACCGCTGTCAGAACCAACTTCCTTTCTCTTCTTCTTTAATATAGCTCTCTGTTGGTTGGTAGCCGCCTTCTCAACCCACAATTAGCAATTTACAAGAATACCTTTGGGAATACTAAAGGAGATAATATGTACATTAAATGGGTGTTTGATATTGAGTAACAGTCTATTAAAAAGTACCAGTGCAACCAGGGCCGGATTTACCACTAGGCAACCAAGGCAATTGCCTAGGGCCCAGCGGTCCCCAGAGGGCCCTCCCAGGGCCGGCGGTGAGACCACCCTTTAAAAATGGGCCGCTACTTATGGGCCAGTGCTATGTGCTACTTATGGGGTAAAGTCTGCCAGTCAGACCCTGAATAGGGGTATATGTTATGCTAAAAAACTATAGTGCTGTGGATTTTTTCAGGGAGGGGGCCCCAAACCAGTATCTTGCCTAGGGCCCCATGAGGTCTAAATCCGTCACTGAGTGCGACAATATTATCTCAAAATATTCATCCACTGATCTGACTTATGCTTCAAGTACGTGAAGGGACTTTGCCCAAATCTTCATTCACGGTACTAACAAGGAGTCAGAGAGGGGTTTCAGAGTCCGGCCTTTACAGTGATTGGACATAGAGCATATGGCTACTAGCCCATTGCTGCATCGTAAAGCCCTTCACAGCGTGGGCACTGATCCTGTATACCCCTGCGCTTGTTCTGATACCTGCTCTACTTAGAGCAGGGACTAGGGGGCACAGTGCCAGTACTTTTGGGCGCTGGTAGGTGATCTGGTAAGCACGGTGCCCTTCTGCCACGCTTATTAAGCTAACTATGTTCTGGCTGTACTGCTCATGAGCCAATTAATCATTTAAGTGACTTCCCCCAGCCCCCCTACCTAAAAACACTTCTTTAGTGCCATGGTCTGAAATGTGCTAAATTGAAGGGGCAATTGTCAGCGGCATACCTCCCAACTGCCCTCGAACTGGGGAAAAATTCCTGACCCACGGGACAGCCCCTCTTCCCCCTTCAAATCGGGACTGTCCCATCTAAATCAGAGCAGTTGGGAGGTTTGCAAGTGGAATGATTCCCTTCTTAACACTTAAACATTTGTTCTATAAAGGACAAATATTATCCCTTTAATAACCACCAGATTTACCTATAAGATACATAAACAAAAACTATTACTGCATCTCAAACACCTTGGACAGTGCTCAGTTACAGCTTCACCCCGGACGTCTTAGATAAGATACAGTTGACACAGAGGATATTAGTGTTGACAACAACACAGACACATTAAAGTCTCCGGTGAGTCGGCTTTGTGTTATATTTACACGGTGATCCGGTGCTAAAGTAACGGTGACACGTTATTCATCATTATCTTCACCTACTCACAACTGTCTATAAGGGCGGAGCGGCTCGTGGCACTGAGAACGGTGGGCCAGGCCCAGTCTAATCCGTGTTCCGACTGAAATAATGAAAAATAATAACATACAATTTGCTGGGAAGACAGGAACTATCATTGTATTTCTGGTGAAACATGTACAAGAAACCTGATAATATAATTGGTAACATTTGAAAATAATTTCCAGTGGGAATTTCTGCTGAGCATTTGAATCTACGCACATCGAACGTAGGATGGTCTGGTTAGAATTCAGACAGATATACTGACCTTGGTTAAAATGCAACTTTTTTGCATTTCAAAACTGAAATCCCATGAAAAATAAGTGCGCTTTTTAAGATAGCTCACTGTGGCTTATTATAAGAATCATGATATTTATCATTTTCCCTTCTTTCTTTTTTTCTTCAGCCTGCTGTTAATGATGTATTTATCTAGACTACCATGACAACCACAGTCACATGACACATGATGTAGTGAGCAGAGAGGCTTTGGAACACCCCTCTGAGCTCTGTGTGCACTCTGCTCCCCACTCTGCCATCACATGACATACTGAGAGCTTAGAGCCTGTGTCTGTGTAGCACACTGACTGATTTTTTTTTGGCTGAGTGCTTTTGAAAAGGAAATAATGATTTGTAGGATAATAACTAATAAAAATAACAGATGCATGCTTAAAGGGTACTTAACTTGCTATTTAAAGAAATAAAAACCTATGTGAGATTGCTGCTTTAAATAATTCTATTCAATAAATGTCGAACTATAAAGCCCAGATAGCAAACAAGTACATGGTAAAAACTGCACTCATTATAACAACCAGAGGAATTATACTCATCCAGTGGTCAATTCTGGAAAGAAGGGACAAATCTGGGGCTGTCTCAGGAAATTAGGGACTCTTGGCACTTATGGTATGTTATAACTTTTCTGTGCGCTGAGGTCTAAACTGCACCCAGATGTGAAGGGTTAAACGTGTAAGATATTCTCTGTGTTTAAGTAGATGTGAACAGAAGGACTAAAACCTCTTTTCTGCCCCCTGGGTATTCAGTAACCCCCCTGAGCATAATACCATAGTGTAGTTAAAGGATGACCTTATATAGGAGAACTGCTATGAACATGCACATACATGTGTAAAAGTTCTCATGTTGGACCTATGTTTGTAGCTGACTGCGAGCTCCTGTTTTGTTACCAGACATTTCCTGCAATAGTTACCAATCAGTGGCCGGCTGCAGTGTCCTTCAATGGGTTTACGGACAGGAAGTCTGCTGTGCGTCGGAAAATATCTCCCCCAAAACACACTCAAGTTTATGTCAGATATCTTCCACTCTGATAAGCTCATAAAAGTTCTAGATAACTAATGTTATTTGTAGCTTTTGCTTTTTTATTTTTTAATCAGCCTGCTTGTTACCACATAACCAGCTGAGTCATACTCCCACCTGTCCCGATTTAGGCAGGCCAGTACAGAATAGAGGGGAATGTCCCATCGTCCTGCATAAAGGGACTTTTTTCACCATTGGGGGCCAGTTGGGAGATATTTAATGACCCTTCAGGTGCTTGAGGCATTGAAGGGGTGTTTTAGGGGAGGGGGCGGGAGCTGAGGGCATTCCAGTTCTTCCAAAGTGGAGGACACACCCACAATGTGACATAACCACGCCCGCATGTCAGGGGCAAACGCAGGATTTGTAGAGGGGGGTTTCCACACCACGCCACCAGTGGGCGTGACCAGCATGCATGTGGGCGTGGCTATAATATTAGACAGTGCTTGGCTGCTCTCCAACTCTTCCTATCCCCATAATATACATGGGCAATGCTGCGTGCACTACTGTTAGGTGCACACAGCTCTCCCTTTTCAAGCAGAGCCGTGTGAAGTGGGAGCAGGGTCCAGCTACCTCAATTATACAGTGCCCCAGGCTTAGAGGGGGGGTTCAGGCACGAGAAACCCCCCTCGGTTTGCCTATGCGTGTAGCGTGACCAGGAGCTCTCTAATGAGCGCACCAGGGCAGGAAAACTCCGCCCCAAATTATAAATCAGAAATGTGATAACTCTTCTTCCTCCATGGTCCACACAATGGTCACAGACCTCACAGGGACTGATGTCCTTACAATCAGCAGCTCATTCTTTTACCCTGTGTACAAGGACATTGAAAGACCTTGTACTTTATCCTTCTTATTAGAGCATTCAAAGCATGTTCTCGATGCCTCCCTGCAGCACAGTGTACTAAGCACCAAGTGATACCGCTCATCAATGCTGCAGGCAACATGGAGATTGATGTAAAGTGACCACTCCTCAGAGAGTCTGTGTGTGTGTACAGGTCTGTACTCTCACATTGTAGTTTGTATCAATTTAAGAGGGCTTTACCTGGCTACAAGAAGGTCTGACTTCAATACCTGTTTGTATGAACCCTTATACATTGTGTTATCTACGTACCATTAAACTTTCTATTGTCATTACTGTATACGCAGGAAGGGGATCATATTACAGAGTCTTGTGTCCTAATTTCTCAACTCTCTGTATATTTATATACAGATCGCTGTATCTATGTATATCGCTTTATCAATGTATATCGCTGTATCTATGTATATCACTGTGTCTATGTATATCGCTGTGTCTATGTATATCACTGTGTCTATGTATATCACTGTGTCTATGTATATCGCTGTATCTATGCATATAGCTGTGTCTATGTATATCGCTGTGTCTATGTATATCGCTGTATCTATGTATATAGCTGTGTCTATGTATATCACTGTATCTATGTATATCGCTGTATCTATGCATATAGCTGTGTCTATGTATATCACTGTATCTATGTATATCGCTGTATCTATGTATATCACTGTATCTATGTATATCGCTGTATCTATGTATATCACTGTATCTATGTATATCGCTGTATCTATGTATATCGCTGTATCTATGTATATCACTGTATCTATGTATATCGCTGTATCTATGTATATCACTGTGTCTATGTATATCACTGTATCTATGTATATCGCTGTATCTATGTATATCGCTGTATCTATGTATATCACTGTGTCTATGTATATCTCTTTATCTATGTATATCGCTGTATCTATGTATATCGCTGTATCTATGTATATCACTGTATCTATGTATATCGCTGTATCTATGTATATCACTGTGTCTATGTATATCACTGTATCTATGTATATCACTGTGTCTATGTATATCACTGTATCTATGTATATCACTGTGTCTATGTATATCACTGTATCTATGTATATCGCTGTATCTATGTATATCACTGTATCTATGTATATCTCTTTATCTATGTATATCGCTGTATCTATGTATATAGCTGTATCTATGTATATCACTGTATCTATATATATATCGCTGGGATTATTCCTAAAAGTTGGGAACGTGTATCTCTTCTTCCTCACTTACTGAATTTAGACTGAAATAAAAAAAATAACACAACTGTAAAGGGCTACGGAGTCTTCTGGCGCTATATAAATAACTGTTAATAAATAATAATCTGTTAACCCTCTGGATGCCAGGGGTGTCTGCAGCCCTGTGTGTTGGATAGATCTCTAAAGGATCTAGATGATGGAACTTATACTCTAAATAAACAGTTACAGGTAACCTTCAGCCCTGGAATGTCTCCTATTCAACTTATCCCACAATTAGGAACGAGCAGCGTTTCTGTGCCCACTGTGCTGGGTTAAGGAGGGTACAGCCCCCCCCCCCCCCCTCTCCCAATGCCCGTATCTGGCTGCCACTGATTTGCAGGAGAGGAGTGCTCCTTATCTCCTCCCAGACTATGACATTTTCAGGAGGTACCCGGCCAGTCCCCCTTGTCCTCCCCAGTCTAGTAGTAGTGCACTGAGGCTCTGACACCCAGGCACACATCTATACTGTATTGCAGCATTCCCCTCTTCCAGTGTCAGCTGTAGTGTGTTGCAGGCTGTGTGCAGTGGGGGGAGGCGCCAGAGCTGATCAGCCAGTGTAATTTTATACATTACTGAATCAGTGCAGGCGAATCCTGGAGGGACACAGCAACATCCTACCCTACATCGTAAGCCATGCTCTGAAAGGACAGCTCTCTGTATCCCCTGCTCCGCGCTCTCCATCTGGGTGACTAATAAACTCAATGTGGGGATGGCTCTGGTCATGGAACCTATTAGCAAGTGGAGCCCTAAGCAAGTGGTAGACTGGATGAAAGGTACAGTGACCATTTTCTGCATTATTTTCTATTGCATGGAGTGTGTTGGGCTGCTGTGCCAGGGGTGTTGTCGCTGGCTCACCTGTGCAGTCAGAGCTGGGTGCAGGGGGCACGCATGTAGGGCACTATATAGTAGATGCAGGCTATATATAGCAGGTGATGGGCTGGTACATACAGCCACACTGCATGTACAATCCTCTGCTGTGTGGTACTTACACACCAGTACCCTGGACAGCGCGGTTTCCCATATATAGAAAATGCTATAAGAGCTGAAAATACTTGAAACTGGCAGAAACCTCAGATTCGTGCCCAGATCTGTGCTGGCTGATACTGTATCAGGTGATAATTGGCACCTCCCGTCATTGGATATGTCAAATATCATATAGTAATTCCAACACCCTGTCATTGGCTGAGTAGGTGTGAGGGAATCTCCTGGAGTTATGTCTTCTAGATACAGGAGTGTGCAAAATGTATGTATGTGTATGTGTCCTCTGCTATGGGCAGGTCTACTACACATGTGCTATACAAACATGTGTGTGTATGTAGACATATATTTGTCTTATTGTGGATGATTTAATCTGGCCCTGGGCGTTTTATGTCAGACCAATGCACTGGATTTAATATATTTGTAGGATTGATTAATAAGCAAATAATACAAACCTGCACAGTACAGGGTTGTGTAATAATTGTAATGGACACGATTAATACAAACACACACATGTATACATATATTGCATGGATGTGTGTGTACATATATTCATACATAAAGATGTGTTTGTATGATATATATGATGAAAAAATATGTATTCTAGGCTTTTACATATTATATATAGGTGTTTAATAAGTAATATAAAAGCAGATGTTCTGGACCCGTGATAATAAGATATATTGGTTTTTTAATAAGGAAATAACACGTCTGTTTGTGATTAGTATACAGAAATATGTTGACTGTGCTGTGTATTTGTGTACAGCGTGTACGGGTATTTATGTAGCAGGATTATAAGGTGATACTCAGATTTTATGGATGGTTACGAACATCCGCACAAATGTTCAATTAACCAGTGCAACATTCCTCTCCAGATGTTAGTATGTGTCCTGTCATTTAGCAAATGCACACTGTATGTGTATGTATGTATGTATGTATGTGTAAATATATTTACATGTGTGTGTATTTATATTTATATATAGATATATGTATATATGTGTGTGTGTGTGTGTGTATATATATATATATATATATATATATATATATGTGTGTGTGTATATGTAAAGATTGTGATGTAAACAGAGCAGTATGGTGACAATATAAACAGGAGTAACCATATTTTTTAATTTGTATTTGACTGGGGATTAAGAAATAATAGTATTGGGTTGTTCCTGTTTCCAAGAACATACAATTTATGTGATGACCCTGAATGTCGCTCTCCTCAGCAATCTGACACTTTACCAGGACTTGTTAGCTGAAGGCTGTTTCTGTGTCAGTCAATCACTATGTATCATATAAGCAATTTGTACAGACAGATTGGCTTCTGGGGAGTGTCTGAAACCCAGGTCATCATCTGGGGGGGGGGGTTCTGGAACCCAGGTCACCATCTGGGGGAGTGTCTGAAACCCAGGCTATCATCTGGGGAGGGGTAAATGTCTGGAACCTAGGTCACCATCTGGTGGGGGGGAGTGTCAGAAACCCAGGTCACCATCTAGGTGAGTGTCTGAAACCCGGGTCATCATCTGGGAATGAGTATCTGGAACCCAGGTCACCATCTGGTGGGGGGGTGTCTGGAATCCAGGTCACCATCTGGGTAGGGGGGAGTGTATTTAACCCAGGTCACAATCTCAGGGTGAGTGTCTGGAACCCAGGTCACCATCTGGGGGGGGGTGTCTGGAACTCTGGCCACCATCTCGGGGTGAGTGTCTGGAAGGCAGGTCCCCATCTGGGTAGGGGGGAGTGTCTTTAACCCAGGTCACCATTTCGGGGGGTGTGTCTGGAACCCAGGTCACCATCTGAGGGGGAGTGTCTGGAACCTAGGTCACCATCCGGGTTGGGGGGAGTGCCTTTAACCCAGGTCACCATGGGGGTGAGTGTCTGGAACCCAGGTCACCATATGGGTAGGTGGGAGTGTCTTTAACCCTGGTCACCATCTTGGGGGGAGTGTTTCTGGAACCCAGGTCACCATCTGGGGGGAGGAGTATCTGGGAGCCAGGTAACCATATGGCTGGGGGGAATGTCTGGAATCCAGGTCACCATGGGGGGGAGTGTCAGGAACCCAGGTCACCATGGGGGGGAGTGTCTAGAACCCAGGTCACCATCTGGGTGGGGGGAGTGTCTGGAACCCAGGTCACCATCTGAGGGGGAGTGTCTGGAACCTAGGTCACCATCCGGGTTGGGGGGAGTGCCTTTAACCCAGGTCACCATGGGGGTGAGTGTCTGGAACCCAGGTCACCATATGGGTAGGTGGGAGTGTCTTTAACCCTGGTCACCATCTTGGGGGGAGTGTTTCTGGAACCCAGGTCACCATCTGGGGGGAGGAGTATCTGGGAGCCAGGTAACCATATGGCTGGGGGGAATGTCTGGAATCCAGGTCACCATGGGGGGGAGTGTCAGGAACCCAGGTCACCATGGGGGGGAGTGTCTAGAACCCAGGTCACCATCTGGGTGGGGGGAGTGTCTGGAACCCAGGTCACCATCTGAGGGGGAGTGTCTGGAACCTAGGTCACCATCCGGGTTGGGGGGAGTGCCTTTAACCCAGGTCACCATGGGGGTGAGTGTCTGGAACCCAGGTCACCATATGGGTAGGTGGGAGTGTCTTTAACCCAGGTCACCATGGGGGTGAGTGTCTAGAACCCAGGTCACCATCTGGGTGGGGGGAGTGTCTGGAACCCAGGTCACCATGGGGGGGAGTGTCTAGAACCCAGGTCACCATCTGGGTGGGGGGAGTGTCTGGAATCCAGGTCACCATATGAGGGGGAGTGTCTGGAATCCAGGTCACCATGGGGGGGAGTGTCAGGAACCCAGGTCACCATCTGGGCGGGGGGAGTGTCTGGAACCCAGGTCACCATGGGGGGGAGTGTCAGGAACCCAGGTCACCATCTGGGCGGGGGGAGTGTCTGGAACCCAGGTCACCATGGGGGGGTGGGGTAGTGTCTGGAACCGAGGTCACCATGGGGGGGGGGGGTAGTTTCTGGAACCCAGGTCACCATCTGGGGGGGATGGGAGTGTCTGAAACCCAGGTCACCATGGGGGAGGAGTGTCTGGAACCCAGACATGCTGGGATTTATAGTCCCGCCATAGGTGGTGAGACACAGATTGCCCAAGCCTGTCATAAGGACTGAGACTGGTGGAGAACAAAGGCTACTAGAGCATGATGGTACTTGTAGTTCCATAATGGCTGGAGAGCCCAAGGTTCCACTTCTGGTCCATATAATGAAATACATATGCAGTCTTGTGTTTAGATTAGAAAAAAAATATATTTCTCTGAGAAGCCAACATGTAATTGTGAAATAGATTTAAATATTAGTTCTGTATTTGTTTTTCTTATATGCAGAAATACATAGATATTATTTGCAGTTCTATCATTTTACATGTACAAATAAAGTGATTGTACTGGTTTATTAGGAGGAAACGAGTACTGTGCATTAATTGGGAATAACCCCTTTATATTGGTTTGTATTTACTGTACTTTTTTTTATCAACATCATTATATCTTAATAACATCACAAAAGGGTGACAACATATTAGAATTCTTTCTATAATTTGTTTTCTCTTACAACTATCTGTATAACGATCATATTCTATGGATTTTTTTGCCCTTGTTCAATACACCAAATTTAAAATGTATTAATTAAAAACTTGCTTTCATAACTGTATTTGCCTGCTGTTGGTTTACAGATCTTTTATGTATTTGTCCCCAAATATCATTAAAATATATATTTACAATTTAATAAGCCATGTGGTTCACTATATAGGCCCCTCCCACTACATGACAACAAAAATGTGACAATGTATCCTGTGGTGGAATGTAGCATCGGTGCTGACTGAACATATTTAAATAAGAGGTTTCTTCAAAAGTGGTAGTAAAAATATGGTAAATGTCCTCCATATTCTGTAAAAATGTGCACAATTTACCACCAAAAAAAGTGCTGGCAATCTGTGGTGGAAATGACTGTGTTTTTTATAGACTATAAAGTACATTTACTGACGTTTCACCACAAAATGAAATATTGCTGGCTTGGCCCTTGGGGAGAACTTATTCCATAACATCCCTCCCAGGTAGATCCGTAGCTCAATATATCATCATCATCGTCTATCTGTAAGGAGCCAATAAATTCTGCAGCGCCCAACAGTCCGTTACAAATCATACAAATACAATCGCACCTACAGACAGAGCAAGGAGAGGCGACAAAGGAGGTGCAGACGTCGGACAGATGGTAGAGAGGGTCCGCTTGTGAGGGCTTACAGTCTAGAGCAGGGATACCCTAGGGCTAGGAAGGGTGGGCTACATTGAGGTAGTGAGTTTGAGAGAACGTTTGAAGGAATAAAGGCTGCGGGAGAGTCTTGTTAGTGAGGTAGATAGTTCCATAAGGGTGGAGCAGCGCAGGAGAAGTCTTGGAGATGGGAGTGAGAGGTGGTTACCCTGGAGGAGGAGGAGAAGAGTCAGATTCCAGAGGGCGGGAACGAGTGGATCTCGTGATGAGGTCAGAGATGTACGAGGAGAGGACTGGATGAGGCCTTTGTAGGTGAAGGTGAATACGGAGCCAGTGTAGGGAATTGCTGAGTGGAGAGAGAAACATAAGTGTCACTGAGCATTTATTACAGAAGGAAAAGATAGATGAGGGGAAGGCCGAATAGTTGGAGATTGAGGTAGATAAGGAAGGAGATAATGAATGAATGGATAAGGGATTTGGTAAGGTCCTAAGTGAGGGAGGGGCGTATTTTGGCAATGTTTCAAAGGAGAAGGTGACAAGACCGTGCAAGAGGCTGTATATGTAGAATGAAGTTCATGGCGGAGTCAAGGATTACCTATAAACAATGCACAAATCTGAACTAGGACTAATTAGTGATAGAAACTCTCACCAGTCAACATTAGCGCACACAGCCAATTATAATAATGGTCCAGTGGGCCCTCGTGACTGTACCTGTTTGGGTCCAGCTCGGAGTGGACCAGGATGGTGACTCACAATCCATTTATTAAAGTGGATCAGTCAACAAGGCTCAGACTATCTGTTGGTGGTAAAAAAAAAGAACAGGAAGCCTGACTGAGGAGGCCCAATTTAACAAACGATCAACGCACCAGCCCCCAAATACTCTCTCACCCCCCACCCATCCATCTTTTTTGGCAAATGCCAGAGTTGCCGGTGTCCTATCCCAGGCCTCACGATATATGTTGGAAGTTCCAGGACGCTTCCCAGGAGCTGGAACAGCTCGGTAGAGCTTTGTGCCGGCAGCAGATATAGTCAGGATTCCCTCTCTGCGATATCATCTAACTTTATATAAAGTTCTCATTTGTTCTGATGTCCGGGCAGATAGACCTTCTCTGCTCCAGTTCATATATATTCTCCCTATACAATCTTACTTACTATGTTTCCTCTAAATCACTGGAGTGACCGTTATCCATGTAATTAGCAGAAAGGAAATAATTTATCTTCATGTAGAGTTCAGGGTTAGTCCCAGTTGTGTGCGAAGGGATTTAGCCCATTTGGAAGTGTTTGGTAAAAGGATCATGTATAGATGTATTGATGGAGGTTCTGCAGACGATGTCAAACTAAAATAAACAATTTTATTCCAACAGTCTACATTATACAAGCAAATACTTCTGCTTAAATGTTTGTTTCTATCTAACAACAAGATAACAGTCATAATTTTATACTGCGGTATCAAGATCATTCTTGTATATTGCTGCCAGAAGTAGTTTGCCTTTGAAAGCAATTCTGAGAAAATGCGGATGACTTATTGATACACTAAATATGTTGGGCCTGATTCATTAAGGCACGCAAAATGAACTTGTGAATTCTTCACTTTGAAAATATAATTTGTAATGATGGTAAAAGTTTTCTGTCATCATGCATCTGACATAGGAACGTGCAGGTATTTACTGACTGAAGTTCTCAGCTACAATTTGCAACTATTTATTGCAAACCCCACATGCAGGGACTTGAATGAATGCAGATACAGAGAGGAGGCAGATCTGTCTATATAATGTATACCATGAGGAAACATGTCTTGTTTTGGCAAAACAAACATACTGTTAGGTGTAATATAGGCGTTGTATAGAAGTTACTGCTTGCTGAACACTAGGGGCGCTGTTCCTTTGAACTCTATGGGTGTATAATTCAGTTACTCTAATGAACAAGCTGCTCTTATAAATTCTAATCTGTAGATAAGGTCTTTCTGTGCGGAGGGAGTTCTGTACATTTGTTTTCTGAACATTTATAGAGCAATAAAGTGAAAGTAAGTTCCAGTTATAACAGAGACTGATCTTGTGAGCAGGGTGTAGTCACCTCGTTTACATTTTTGCCAGATTTACGGCTTCTCCCTGTTTGATAAATTGACCCCTTAGAGTTAGGAGCAAACTCAGTTGAAGTGTGTAAATTAAGGGAGGGGGAGTAAATACATTTTTGCATGTATAATACAAATATTGGACAACTACTTTTTAACTCTGCGATTGAGATTTGAGCTACGACGCGCCCCCCTTCCCTCTAAATCTGTCTGCACATGATAAATTTATCCCTCCTGCAGGGAACATGGTTTTGCACCTTGAAGTTGGATGTATTTCTCTGTAGGTTTATAAACCAAATAATGTTACCGTTTGACATTCATGTATATGAAAGGTTGTGTATTACTGAGCTGAATAACATACAGGAATGTACTGCAGTGCTTCAAATTCAATAATTATGTGTCCACTGTCCTCTCTCACCCCCTAGTTACCATGTTAGGAAGACGGTGTTTCTATGTAACTAACAAAACAGGCAGATAATGACTGACAGGCATGCAGACTTGCTCTCCTGAAATGCTCTATGTGTATTTGGCAAATATATAGCTCAGAATATGATGGCACAACAGCCAAATAACTGAATACTCTGCTTTTTCACCACCCAGACAATGACTTAAAGGTGCCTATAACGAAGGAAGGTAATACAGGGCTGAAGAGTAATATCGGGATAACACTATTTTATCTCTGTGGTTTAAAAATTAGTGCAACCTATATTATCTATTAACTTTCATCCAACAATAGTATCTGTCCAACAATATGTCACTAACAGCATCAATCTAACAAAATACTACTAACAGCATCTATCTAATACTGTGCCACCAAAAGTATCTATCTATCTATCTATCTATCTATCTATCTATCTATCTATCTATCTACCTATCTATCTATCTATCTATCTATCTTCCTATCTATCTATCTATCTATCTATCTATCTATCTATCTATCTATCTATCTATCTATCTATCTTCCTATCTATCTATCTATCTATCTATCTATCTATCTATCTATCTATCTATCTATCTATCTTCCTATCTATCTATCTATCTATCTATCTATCTATCTATCTATCTATCTATCTATCTATCTATCTTTCTATCTATCTATCTATCTATCTATCTATCTATCTTCCTATCTATCTATCTATCTATCTATCTATCTATCTATCTATCTATCTATCTATCTATCTATCTATCTATCTTCCTATCTATCTATCAATCTATCTAATCTATCTATCTATCTCATATCTATCTATCTATCTATCTCATATCTATCTATCTATCTATCTATCTATCTATCTATCTATCTATCTATCTATCTCATATATATCTATCTCATATCTATCTATCTATCTATCTATCTATCTATCTATCTATCTATCTCATATATATCTATCTCATATCTATCTATCTATCTATCTATCTATCTATCTATCTATCTATCTATCTATCTCATATCTATCTATCTATCTATCTATCTATCTATCTATCTATCTATCTATCTATCTCATATCTATCTATCTATCTCTCTATCTATTTTTATTATTATTATTATTATTAATATTTATTTATAAGGCACCACAAGGCATCCGGCGGTACAGAGACAAACAAAATTACAATACAATGGGAGACAGCACAGTACAGTAAACACAGCAACTCAGTAAGCTCAATGCACAGCTAGAGAGGGCGGGGAAGGGGGAGGGAGGATCCGCAAACGGCTATCTATCTATCTATCTATCTATCTATCTATCTATCTATCTATCTATCTATCTATCTTCCTATCTATCTATCTATCTATCTATCTATCTATCTATCTATCTATCTATCTATCTATCTATCTTTCTATCTATCTATCTATCTATCTATCTATATATCTATCTATCTATCTATCTATCTTCCTATCTATCTATCTATCTATCTATCTATCTATCTATCTATCTATCTATCTATCTATCTTCCTATCTATCTATCTATCTATCTATCTATCTATCTATCTATCTATCTATCTATCTATCTATCTATCAATATGCCACCAGAAGTATTTATCAATGTGCCACCAATAACATTGAACTAGTAATTGTAATAATGTGCCACCAATACTATGTAACATTGTGCTATAAATCACCTCTTGCTAACAATGTGGCTCTGAGGTTGTCTTCTACCAGAATACTTAATTTTTCCGTATAAACCTTATTAATTGCAGATAATAAACATCTGCAAACAATGAGATATGAAAGGTAATGAAATGACGGTGTGAAGTGTGTGGGTGCTGAGCTCAGTACTCGGAGGTAACGATGGAGGAGCACTTCACTCTAATACACCGTAATTATTCCATCAGTAACACCGGCCCTCCCATTACTTCAAGTGGGTAAAGTGTCCTATGTGTTCAAAGAGCTGAAAGAGACGAGTCTTGTTTTATTTCTATGTGTAGCATTCCAGCATAGATGCACCATGTATACATTGTAGACATAGGGATCAGTGATCCCTATGTTTATTTTCTTGCACTGTGCATTCAGGGAACTGTGAAAATTGCCACATAGAAAAGGTGGCAGTAAGCGGTGGAGGCATTTAAAGACGCGTTAAAGCGCGTTCATCTGGACAAGCCCTACGATAAACCCCGCCCCCACCCCAGACAGAGTAATGGATACAAAGTATCATTAAACACAGATTACTTTACACATCTAGAAATAACACAAACCACTAATACACATGATAGTATAAAGGGCTGATGCTATTATAACGCTAGGATTTCCCCCCTCTGTGCTGCAAAAATATAGCAACGTGTAGTGGGAAAGTTTTGAATGCTTACATACATGTGTGTGCGTATATGTATACATATCTATCTATATCTATATATACATATATATATATATATATATATATATATATATATATACAGAAACATATGTTTATATATATATATATATATATATATATATATATATGTAATACAGCACATTTCACCCATCACTAATTTGATCGACATTATTTTCTTAAAGACAACTATTTTGATCAATTCTGTATATACATAACAGTTGGACACTCGATTTGAGAATGATCCAAAACTTAACGCTGCAGTGTGTAAACAGAGTAACAATCAATGCTTAAGTGAAAAATGTAAAAATTCAATACGTGTGCCATAAGAGGGCTGAGGGGTGGAAACACTGAACCCCAGGTAAATAGAACTTTGTGAACTCCAGCCAAAGCTACATTTTAAGCATATGTCCCAATTTCGGCAAGGCAGTCCTGATTCGTGGACCTCAAAAGGGGCAGACCTTACATTGAAGTGGGCCTTTTGGCAAAGATCAATGCAGAGCTTGTGTGGATTGGGGGATGGGGCTCGGATCACGGGGGAGGGGGGGCCCTCACTGGGGAATGGAGGCCCCCTTAGCCCAGGGGCCTCCATTCCCTTAATCCGGCCCTGCATACAGACAGACAGACCAGATGAGCAGAAATGTGTTTCTTGCCTAATAAAGACCTAGCAGAAGACAGAAACATTTTTCTATTTCTTTTCTTGTCTCTAAGGCAGCTTCCTGCATCGGAGATATTAAATCTACATTTACAAATGAGCTGAGCGCATGTTTCTCAGGCAGAGATATATAGATACCGGAGAAGTGGGGGAAAGAACAAACTTGCCAAACAAATCCTGGTACTTCTGAGACTAAGGGAAAGCGATGGTGGCTGGAGTCGTTCTGCGGACTGGCCCCGTTCTCCCATTTAAAACCCATCAAACTTCCTCTCAGTCACTTTAGCAGCTCAATAAATTTTTTGCTTAAAAATAATGGTCCATTACAGGAGTTTCCTCCAGCGATAACGCTTTATATATTTGCAATCAAAGTGAAATAAGCTACAAAATCCACAGTCTCTGCAATTTGTCTGGGTTTCTTCTCTTCAAATGGATTTAATTTCCCTCTTCTACATGACTAAATAAGGCTGTAGTCTTAGTGGGAAAATCACAAAGCCGAGAGAAATTAGCGTCCAATGGTCAATCGGCTCTGTGATTATATAGTAGAGAGTGACTTATTTCTACGTCATATTTACACTAAAATGGCTTTATTTTTTAAAAAAACATTTTTGCTCTTAGGTTTACTTAATGTGTGTATAAGGTGTTTTCGGGTGGGTTCTAAATACAATGGGGTAGACTCATCCAAACTTCTAGAAAGGAAAAGTGGAGGTGTTCCCCACGACAACCAAGCAGATTCTAGCTGTCATGTATCTAGAATGTAACTTTCTTCATACCCCATCCCCACTCCTTCCTAATACATACTAATAGGACTACAAATTTAAGGATGCATTGCGCTAGTGTTGTTTCTGGAGGTGCCGGTTGTCTAGAAGGGTCCGTTGGCGGTCCAGGCAGAAGGTGGAGAGTGGCGAGACCAGGGGTTGGCTGGGCAGGGGGGCTTCTGCCCCCAGGACCAGTCCTTTAGTTAGATAACTTGGGCTGGGTCTCTGGACAACCTGCATTTTTTTTTCTTTTAAAATGTTCCTAATAGGTTGCTGAGTTCAGTCTTGCTCCCGTGGCTAAAATTTGCCAGCCCTCCCCTGGGCGAGACTGCAATATTCCGCCACAGAACTCCACAACGCAGCACAGTCTGTATAACAAACACTACAAGATGTGACCACACCCCCAGCATCCCCCCTGCCCTCAAAATACCGTTTCTTTACCATGATCATCAGTGGCAAAGACAGAGCCCTCCAATCAGAACGGTCCCGCCTAAATCAGGATGTTTTATGTTGGAATCCCAGGTGGACGTAAGAATAACCCTAATATAAAGATAGGCTGAATATTTCAGCAGTACAGAAGACGTTCCAGGAAGTCTGCCTGATACATTGAATCAATTGTTTAACAACACTGAGAAACAAATGAACCCTTCTGCTGCAGAGGCGCTGAGTTTAGATGCTGTTTTTCAGAAAACTCAATAAGCAATAAGTTATAATCCTGTTATTATAAAGTGGGTTATAAGAATTAATATTTTTTCTATATAAAACTATATTTGCTGTGTGCAGTTTGACCATTGCATACAACTGTATGTGACGCTGAATCTCTTAGGGGAAAGAAGGAAACACAACCTCTGCAAGGGGCCATCTTTTCCATTGGGCACGATGGGCAGCTGCCCGGGGGCCCCACGAGCAAAGGGGCCCCATAGGCACGGCTCTTAATGAGAATAAATAATCCTGCAAAAGAAAAAAACCTGCAAAATATCCCACTGAGCAAGTACATCTATCTATCTCTATATATCTATATCTGTATCTGTATACATCTATATATCTATATCTATATCTAGGGGCCCCGGTGCACTGCTTTGCCCGGGGGCCCATAATGTTGTTAAGATGGCCCTGCCTCTCCAGGGTAATACTGGAACATGACGTAATAATGCACAGTTACTATTTATTTGTGATATTTAACAGATGGAAAACAATAAGAGTGAATGTGACACTTGCAAAGTTTGGGCACCATGTTAGTCAGTATAAATTAAAAGTTTGTAGCCTACTGAGTCTTTCTGTTCTTGCTTTAAGGAACTAGCTCAGAAATATCCTTAGAATTTCTTGCATTGGAAGGAAATCTTTAATAGGTCCAGTTAAACATTTAAGAAGATTTATGACTAACTGGTGCACAGCAAAAAGGTGCTATAATCCGTAGCAAAAGCACCTTAAATTTTTCTTTAAGTGAGCTAGGGGTGGTTGCTATTGGTTACAGCACCAGTTTCTATAGTTCATCTTGAATATGTGTAGTCACTTTCCTCCTGTGTTATATAGATATAACCCTCTTTACTCTTCCACTTGACCTGGTGCAAAATAAGTTACTGTGTGAAAATAGCGCTCCTTCACTTTGTTACAATGTGGAGCACACAGTATGTGCACTTTCCATCTCCAACCTAAATATAGATCACAAATAAAAAGCTACAGTGAGCTGCTGCACGACTTGCAGAAACTGCATTAATAAATAAGAGAAAATACAAATTAATTCGCTTGGTAAACTGATTAGCTGTTTTGCATTGATCCTGTTCAAAGTAATTATATGTTTAGCTGGAGGATTTTCCTGAGGACGTAATTCCCTTATTCAAAGCCGGTTGATGGCAGAGAGGGCGGGAGTGATGTTAGCGGGTGACGTAAGGCGGCCTCTTAGCATTCAGAGCACGGCTCAGGCGAAGTCCTTTCAATCTTCGGGCTTTTCATTAAATCACTTCCTGCTTTGTATAAACATGTCAGAAACAGTTAATCTTCCCTATCCATGCTACACACAGGGAGATAAATACATGCAAGGTTACAATCTAATAAATCCTGTCTGGGACACAAATATATTTGCTGCAGGGATAATTGAGAGACCCTTCCTGAATTGCATTAGCCCTTGTTTCCATCTTCATAGGTGTCCTGCATGGTCACAACACAGCAAAGCAACAGGCAGATCCAAAGTATACTGTAATATGCAACATTTGCTCAGACATCTTATCTATACATTAGTCTGATTGTGCTCAGTATCTCCAGATTTGAGAGGCCTATTGCTTTTTGAACAGTAGATTACCTCTCTCTCTCTCCCTCTCTCTCTCTCCCTCTTTCTCTCTCTCTCTCTCTCTCCTTCCCCTCCCCTCTCCCTCTCTCTCCTTCTATATCTCCCTCTCTATCTCCCCCCTCTCTCTCTCTCCCTCTCTCTCTCCTTCTCTCTCTCCCTCTCTATCTCCCCCCTCTCTCTCTCTCTCTCTCTCTCTCTCTCTCTCTCTCTCTCTCTCTCTCTCTCTCTCCCTCTCCCCTCTCTCTCTCTCTCTCACCATCTCTCTCTCTCTCCCTCTCTGTCTACCTCTCTCTCTCTCCCTCCCCCCTCTCTCTTTTCTTCTCCCCCCTCTCACTCTCTCCCTCCCTCTCTCTCTCCCTCTCTCTCCCTCCCTCTCTCTCCCTCCCCTCTCCCTCTCTCTCTCTCCCTCCCCTCTCTCTCCTTCTCTCTCTCTCTCCTTCTCTCCCCCTCTCTCTCCCTCCCCTCTCCCTCTCTCTCTCTCCCTCCCCTCTCCCTCTCTCTCCTTCTCTCTCTCTCTCTCCTTCTCTCCCCCTCTCTCTCTCTCCCTCTCTCTCTCACTGTCTCTCTCTCTCTCTCTCTCTCTCTATCTCTCTCGCCCTCCCTCTCTCTCTCGCCCTCTCTCTCTCTATCACTGTCCTGTTTTTGATAACATTAAATCTATTTATTTTTCACCTGTAAAAGTTGATCACTCGTCTGTTACATTTTATAATATTTATTCTCTAATTGATAAGTGGGTGAAATCACGCTTCCCTGCAGTATCATCGTAACAGATGTATAAAGAAAGCAGTAATGTTATTGCAAGAAACACTAATGGGCCAATTTATCAAGCTAAAAACCGCCCTAACACCTGTTTTTGCTTAAAATAGGGATTCTCACTAACTATCAAAGCAGTGTTATCGAGAAAGGCAGCCCCCATCATGGAAGATATTTGTCTGGTCTCACTAGCGATAGCTTCACCATGCAAATCATAGGGAAATCTATTTATAAAGGATTGTTTGTGGTTTGTGATCTATACAGTTCTCTTTTCTTACTACATACTAATGTCAGGGGTTAGAGCAGGAAACTGGTTTGTGCTCTGTACAGTTCTCTCTCCTCCCTGCACTGTGTCAGTAGACAGGTCACACAGCAGCTGGGATCTCACACGACTTACTACATACTAATGTCTGTGGTTAGAGCAAGAGACTGGTTTGGGCTCTGTACAGTTCTCTCTCCTCCCTGCACTGTGTCAGTAGACAGGTCACACAGCAGCAGAGATCTCACACCACTTACTAAACACTAATGTCAGGGGTTAGAGCAGGAGACTGGTTTGTGCTCTGTACAGTTCTCTCTCCTCCCTGGTTTGTGCTCTATACAGTTCTCTCTCCTCCCTGCACTGTGTCAGTAGACAGGTCACACAGCAGCAGGGATCTCACACCACTTACTACACACTAATGTCAGGGGTTAGAGCAGGAGACTGGTTTGTGCTCTGTACAGTTCTCTCTCCTCCCTGCACTGTGTCAGTAGACAGGTCACACAGCAGCAGAGATCTCACACCACTTACTACACACTAATGTCAGGGGTTAGAGCAGGAGACTGGTTTGTGCTCTGTACAGTTCTCTCTCCTCCCTGGTTTGTGCTCTATACAGTTCTCTCTCCTCCCTGCACTGTGTCAGTAGACAGGTCACACAGCAGCTGGGATCTCACACGACTTACTACATACTAATGTCTGTGGTTAGAGCAAGAGACTGGTTTGGGCTCTGTACAGTTCTCTCTCCTCCCTGCACTGTGTCAGTAGACAGGTCACACAGCAGCAGAGATCTCACACCACTTACTACACACTAATGTCAGGGGTTAGAGCAGGAGACTGGTTTGTGCTCTGTACAGTTCTCTCTCCTCCCTGGTTTGTGCTCTATACAGTTCTCTCTCCTCCCTGCACTGTGTCAGTAGACAGATCACACAGCAGCAGAGCTCTCACACCACTTACTACACACTAATGTCAGGGGTTAGAGCAGGAGACTGGTTTGTGCTCTGTACAGTTCTCTCTCCTCCCTGGTTTGTGCTCTGTACAGTTCTCTCTCCTCCCTGCACTGTGTCAGTAGACAGGTCACACAGCAGCAGAGATCTCACACCACTTACTACACACTAATGTCAGGGGTTAGAGCAGGAGACTGGTTTGTGCTCTGTACAGTTCTCTCTCCTCCCTGGTTTGTGCTCTGTACAGTTCTCTCTCCTCCCTGCACTGTGTCAGTAGACAGGTCACACAGCAGCAGAGCTCTCACTACCCACTAATATCCATAGATCCTAAAAGATTGGCTGGCATTCCAATAGCAAGACTGGACCTTATTTGGGCTTTGTATATTCAGTATATAATCCTTAATGATAAATATAATATGTTAAAGAAATTCATTCCATAATCCATATTTGTGTAGGCCTCTGTCTAAACTTGTATCCACTGAATCTAACCACATGAAGTGTGTCAATGATATATACAAAGGAAACTATAGCGATAATGGGCCTGAGTCATTAAGGAAAGTAAAGCAGAAAAAAGGAGTAACTTTGCACCTGGGCAAATCCATGTTACATTGGAGGGGAGGTAAATTTAAAATGTGGGGACAGAGTTATATTTGGGGTAGGACATGTCCTAGATCAACTTTAAATTTCAGTGTAAAAATAAAGCTTATCAAGTAATTGTGTCTTACATGGAAAAACAGTCGGTATTTAAATACTGTTATACTCAGTAAAACGAAGAGAGATGCAGAGCAGATAATATCGTAGATATCTGCTGTGATGCAATGAACCTAAATAACAATTTTACGGTTAATCCCCAAAAATATCAGTTTTCGGGGATTTAACTGAGGACTCATGTTTAATAAATACACCCTTTTTTGCCTTACTTTCCTTAATGAATCAGGTCCAGTGTATCACCACAAGTAATTATGTTTAATATATATTTGTGTGAAAAATCATGCCTTGTTTAATGAAATTAATAACATATCTTATAGTTTTAGAAAAGCCTACAGTTTTTGGGATCAGGCTCCTATTGAGAATTGTTCAAAGCCTCTAGTAATATTTCTGTATGTAAAATTGTTAACACAATTTTCAATCAATAAGCATTGAGACTTTTTTGTCATATTAAACCCCATGTCACTCACCGGACCGTGAGTGCCTCTTCCCGGACATTTAGGAACCGTGGCCGTCCTCCATCCTGAGGGTCTGCGCATGCGCAGCCCTTTCCTATACTTCAGTGTATGTCCCTTTAACTCAATTGGCAGATCAGGCAACACTCCCTATATTAAGCACCTGTGGTCAACACCACGTTGCCTGATCTTGGAGTCTCATTCCCTATGAGTCTCTGAAGGTGTTCCTGTATTCCTCGTGTTTTCAGCGCTGCTGATTCCTGTGGTTTCCAAACCACTTCTACCTCTGTGGTTTCCAAACCACTTCTACTACTGTGGTTCCCATACCACTTCTACCATCAACTGTATCATCGTGACTGTTTGCTGATTCCTATCCGCTGCCTCCGTGCACTACAGTCTTCCAAACCACTTCAACGCTATTTCATATCATTGTGACTGTTTGCTGATTCCTATCCGCTGCCTCCGTGCACTACAGTCCTCTAGTCCACATCACGCTATTGTATTTCACTGTGACTGTTTGCTGGTTCCTACCCGCTGCCTCCGTGCACTCCAGCCTTTACTTTACATCCACTCACCTGTTCCTCATCAAGTCCGTGAGCTGATTCCTATCCGCTGCCTCCGTGCACTACAGCTTCCAGCCTACAACTCGCCTGTGTTCATTATCGTGACTGTTAGCTGATGTCTATCCGCTGCTTCCGTGCACTACAGCCTCCAGCCTACAACTCGCCTGTGTTCATCATCGTGACAAGTTAGCTGTTTCCTATCCGCTGCCCCTGTGCACTGCAGTCTCTCCTCAGCTCTCCTGTGTTTCCTCGAGACTGCTGCTCTCATTGCCATTCGCTACTCTCCGTGATCAACAGCTCCTGGCCTACTCTGCTCTCCCGTGTTCCATCGCTACTGACACCTATTGGTTGCTACTGGTTACCTCCGTGTACCGCAGAGTCCTGCTGCTGCTGACCGCGCTATCACCCATCTTCTGCTGACCCGCTCTCCACGTCTTCACGTGTCCCGCTGGTCTACCCTCCTGTCAGCATTGGATTTATATCTCATCAACTACTCCTCTGCTGGATCATCTCCACTCTCCTGGGTCCTCCTTGAGTCCAGTTCCACGTGTTACTGATTCCTGTGGATTCGTGTCCCTGTTGGTCTACTTATCTGTGCGCTGCACCTACTAGACCGCTGCCTCATCTATTCTGGGACTTCTCATCCAGCCGGCCTCCTGCCGCTCAGGTATCGCTGCACTCCTATCTGACTGCCTGCTTCTGAACCACGGTATGCATACTTCTCATTGACTGTGCTGGTGTATTGCATATCTTGCTGGACTGTGTTGGTTCTCCTCTGGAGTCTGCTATCCGCTGAGTCTATTGCCATCATTGACTGTGTTAACTTGTGCTGGACTACTTCAAGAGACTTTCTATATTTGCAGACCTGTTCAGTCATTTATATATATTGTGCATGTTACTGTGGATCGTGTATAAGGTGCCTGTGTATATCCTGTGTTGCAGTCTCTCCCCGTGCACCTCCTCACATATATATTCAGTGGTACAACTTGCTAGTAGCAGACCACTGATCCCTGTTTCCGGTATCACCTGTTCCAGTATCCTCTCACATAGCAGTGGTACAACTTGCTATCGCAGACCACTGACTCCCCGGATACCTCCACTTGGATTCCATTCCTTCACTCAGACAGCGGTACCACTTGCTATCCGCAGACCGCTGACTCTCATCACCTCCTCGTTTCTGTTGGACATTCCCCCTCATTATAGCAGTGGTACAACTTGCTATCGCAGACCACTGACTACCTTCACGTGTCCTTGTCCTACAGTTCCTCGTGTACTATTACCTCCATATTACCAGTGCTGCTAGTCATAGACTTTCCTGAGCATCCCATCATCTGCTGTTTCCTGTTCCGTGATCACCCAGCTACCAGAGTACCCTATTACCATCTACATTGCTCTGGTAAGCCTACCACCTGGTGATCCCTGGGTAAAGACTCCTAGTGCCCGTGACAGTAAGATCAGGCCATGACAGACCCAGATACGGAACCTACAGCCAAAGAGATGCTGCAGCATCTGGTCAGCCGTGTGGAGCAACAGGATGCCCGCCAACAGCTGTTACTTCAGTGTTATCAATCGTTAACCTCCCAAGGAACATCTGGACAGACTGTGACAGCTACTACTGAGGCTCCTGTGCTTTCCTCCGTTTCCCCAGTGCCATCCCAGGTGTCTACAGCTTCTACGCTTCACCTGCCTACTCCGTCAAAGTACGATGGGGACCCCAAAACTTGTAGGGGTTTCCTTAACCAATGTTCAGTCCATTTTGAGCTCCAACCTCAAAATTTTTCTACCCATCGTTCCAGAGTGGCCTATCTTATCTCGTTGTTTTCTGGACAAGCCCTGGCTTGGGCCTCCCCTCTGTGGGAAAGAAACGACCCAATATTGCAAGATAGTGCCAAATTCATTTCTACATTCCGAAGTGTGTTCGATGAACCAGGTCGTGTGACCTCCGCTGCTTCCAGCATCCTCCGTCTGCGACAAGGATCTCATACAGTAGGACAGTACGTCATTCAATTTAGGATCTTAGCCTCTGAACTTCAGTGGAACACTGAAGCCCTAGTTGCCGCCTTCTGGCAGGGGCTCTCCGATAAAATTAAAGATGCACTGACTACCCAGGAGCTTCCTTCGTCACTTGAAGATCTGATCTCTCTTTGCCATCGTGTTGATATGAGATTTCGTGAAAGAGAGGCTGAGAAAACAACTTCTGCTAAAGCACCTCTTCGTTCTAACCCTCAATTTCGTCCAGTTTCACCCTCTGTGATTCCCATGGAGATAGGACGTTCCAAATTATCTTCAGAGGAGAGGAAACGAAGAGTAAAGAATAGACTCTGTATCTATTGTGCTGATTCCACTCATATGCTCAGCTCTTGCCCTAAGAGATCGGGAAATGCCAGGCCCTAACTAGTTCTGGAGAGGTGAAGTTAGGGTCCCTGGAGTCCTCTCCATCTTCCATGAAATCTAAAGTCTGCGCCTTTGATGTTACTATTTCCTGTGCTACCAAAACCTTTGAGTCACAGGCATTGATTGATTCCGGAGCAGCAGGAAATTTTATTTCCAAATCATTAGTAAATCAATGGTCCCTACCAGTGATTACCTTAAAAACACCCATTACTGTGACGGCTATAGATGGATCACGTCTCATCAACGGTCTCATCACTCAGAGTACGTCTCCAGTAACCCTTCTGATTGGTGCCCTGCATCATGAAGAAATATCGTTTTTAATCCTCCCTGTTACGACTAGTCCAATTGTCTTAGGCCTTCCATGGCTTCAGTGTCACTCTCCCCAGATTGACTGGCGCACCCCTCAAGTCACGTCTTGGGGGTCTGAATGTCACCATCGTTGCCTTGCCCAAGTCATTCCTCTCAAAGTACAGCAATCTTCCATCTCATCTACCTCACCGGGACTCCCTCCTCAATATGCTTCATTTACTGATGTTTTTGATAAAGCTCAGTCTGAACGTCTTCCTCCTCATCGTTCTTGGGATTGTCCGATCGATCTTCTACCTGGCAAGACTCCCCCCAGGGGCCGGGTCTATCCACTCTCGTTACCTGAAACTCAAGCTACATCTGAGTATATACAGGAGAACCTCCAGCGTGGGTTTATTCGACCTTCCACCTCTCCCGCGGGAGCGGGGTTCTTCTTCGTTAAAAAGAAGGATGGATCTTTACGCCCTTGCATAGATTTTCGTGGACTCAATGCCATTACTATCAAGAATCGGTATCCCATTCCGCTGATCACTGAGCTATTCGATCGCATCAAGGGAGCCCGTATCTTTACTAAGTTGGATCTTCGTGGTGCCTACAATTTAATCAGAATTCGTTCCGGTGACGAATGGAAGACAGCGTTTAACACCAGAGACGGGCATTACGAATATCTGGTAATGCCTTTCGGGCTGTGTAATGCCCCCGCTGTTTTTCAAGGTTTCATCAATGAGATCTTCCGGGACTTATTATATGTATGTGTCGTCGTCTACCTGGACGACATATTGATCTTTTCACAGGACCTGCCTTCTCACCACCAACATGTGGCAGAAGTCCTTTCCAGGCTACGGAAAAATTCATTGTTTTGTAAATTAGAAAAATGTTCATTCGAATTACCTCAGATTCCATTCTTGGGGTATATAGTTTCCGGAGTTGGCCTGAAGATGGATCCAGACAAGGTGAATGCTGTACTACATTGGCCCCAGCCAACTACTCTTCGTGCTATCCAGCGTTTTTTAGGTTTTGCCAATTACTATAGACGCTTCATTCAAGACTTTTCTTCCATTGCATCTCCTATTGTGGCCCTGACTAGGAAGGGGGCTAATCCTAAGCAATGGTCACCTGAGGCTCTTCAAGCCTTTCAAACACTAAAAGAGTCCTTCTCTTCGGCTCCAATCCTTCGACAGCCTGATGTGACACTCCCCTTCTTCCTGGAAGTAGATGCCTCTAATGTGGGCTTAGGAGCTATTCTCTCTCAACGCTCGGAACAGCAAAAATTCCATCCTTGTGCCTTCTATTCTCGGGGCCTCCTGCCCGCAGAGAAGAATTATACTATCGGGGACAAGGAGTTACTAGCTATCAAAGCTGCATTAGAGGAATGGAGATACTTATTGGAGGGAGCTCGCCATCCGGTGACGATCTTCACGGATCATAAGAACTTGTCATATCTCCAACTCTAAGGAGGAAAATCCTTTCGTGGTTCCATGCCTCTCGTTTTTCTGGACACGCCGGTGAACACAAGACCTTTGAGATTCTCTCTCGAAGTTACTGGTGGCCCTCAATGAGGAGAGACGTCAAAGAGTTCATTGCTTCCTGTGAGCTATGTTCCCAGTTCAAATCTTCCCGCAGAACTCCAGCAGGGTTGCTGCGACCACTACCCATTCCGTCCAAACCGTGGACCCATATTAGTATGGATTTCGTTACTGACTTACCACCTAGTAAGAATCATAACACTATTTGGGTGGTGGTGGACAGATTTTCGAAGATGGCTCATTTTATTCCTCTATCTGGTTTGCCTTCCTCGTCTACTCTGGCTGAACATTTCATTAAAGAGATCTTCCGTATCCATGGATGTCCTTCTGAGATTGTGTCGGATAGAGGAGTACAATTCGTTTCCAGATTCTGGCGAGCCCTTTGTAAAACCTTGGGCATACGATTAGCACTCTCATCTTCTTACCATCCGCAATCTAACGGACAAACTGAACGTGTCAATCAAGATCTTGAGACTTTTATAAGGATGTTCTCTCCAGCCAATCAAGACAACTGGGTAGAGTTGCTTCCTTGGGCCGAATTCGCCCATAACAACATGTACCATGAGTCATCATCCAAAACTCCATTTTTTGTGGTCTACGGTCACCATCCGTCTTTTCCGGAATTTCCTGCCCTCCCGCCCACCCAAGTTCCTGCGGTGGAGACTGCTTGTCAGACCTTTAAAAATATCTGGTCTCAGGTCAAAACCTGTTTAAAGAAGACATCTATCAAATATAAATCTTTCGCAGATAAGAAGAGGCGGGCTATTCCACCACTAAAAATTGGAGATCGTGTCTGGTTATCTACTAAAAACATTCGTTTGAAGGTTCCATCTATGAAATTCGCCCCTCGTTTTATTGGTCCATATAGGATCATTCAAGTAATCAATCCAGTATGTGTGAAACTTCTTCTTCCTAAGAATCTTCGGATTTCTAATGCCTTCCATGTGTCTTTACTCAAACCTCTTATTATCAACCGTTTCTCAAATCCTCCCTCAGCTCCGCAGCCAGTTCAAGTTCATCAGGAGGAGGATTTCGAGATTACTGAGGTACTAGACGCAAAAATTTCGCGAGGAGTCCTCCGTTTCCTCGTTCATTGGAAGGGCTTTGGTCCTGAGGAGCGCTCTTGGATCAAAGCTGAAGATCTTAATGCTCCTGCCCTTTTGAAGAAGTTCTACTCCAAAAATCCGGACAAGCCCGGTTCCAGGCGTTCTGTGCCCACCTTTAAAAGGGGGGGTACTGTCACTCACCGGACCGTGAGTGCCTCTTCCCGGACATTTAGGAACCGTGGCCGTCCTCCATCCTGAGGGTCTGCGCATGCGCAGCCCTTTCCTATACTTCAGTGTATGTCCCTTTAACTCAATTGGCAGATCAGGCAACACTCCCTATATTAAGCACCTGTGGTCAACACCACGTTGCCTGATCTTGGAGTCTCATTCCCTATGAGTCTCTGAAGGTGTTCCTGTATTCCTCGTGTTTTCAGCGCTGCTGATTCCTGTGGTTTCCAAACCACTTCTACCTCTGTGGTTTCCAAACCACTTCTACTACTGTGGTTCCCATACCACTTCTACCATCAACTGTATCATCGTGACTGTTTGCTGATTCCTATCCGCTGCCTCCGTGCACTACAGTCTTCCAAACCACTTCAACGCTATTTCATATCATTGTGACTGTTTGCTGATTCCTATCCGCTGCCTCCGTGCACTACAGTCCTCTAGTCCACATCACGCTATTGTATTTCACTGTGACTGTTTGCTGGTTCCTACCCGCTGCCTCCGTGCACTCCAGCCTTTACTTTACATCCACTCACCTGTTCCTCATCAAGTCCGTGAGCTGATTCCTATCCGCTGCCTCCGTGCACTACAGCTTCCAGCCTACAACTCGCCTGTGTTCATTATCGTGACTGTTAGCTGATGTCTATCCGCTGCTTCCGTGCACTACAGCCTCCAGCCTACAACTCGCCTGTGTTCATCATCGTGACTGTTAGCTGATGTCTATCCGCTGCTTCCGTGCACTACAGCCTCCAGCCTACAACTCGCCTGTGTTCATCATCGTGACAAGTTAGCTGTTTCCTATCCGCTGCCCCTGTGCACTGCAGTCTCTCCTCAGCTCTCCTGTGTTTCCTCGAGACTGCTGCTCTCATTGCCATTCGCTACTCTCCGTGATCAACAGCTCCTGGCCTACTCTGCTCTCCCGTGTTCCATCGCTACTGACACCTATTGGTTGCTACTGGTTACCTCCGTGTACCGCAGAGTCCTGCTGCTGCTGACCGCGCTATCACCCATCTTCTGCTGACCCGCTCTCCACGTCTTCACGTGTCCCGCTGGTCTACCCTCCTGTCAGCATTGGATTTATATCTCATCAACTACTCCTCTGCTGGATCATCTCCACTCTCCTGGGTCCTCCTTGAGTCCAGTTCCACGTGTTACTGATTCCTGTGGATTCGTGTCCCTGTTGGTCTACTTATCTGTGCGCTGCACCTACTAGACCGCTGCCTCATCTATTCTGGGACTTCTCATCCAGCCGGCCTCCTGCCGCTCAGGTATCGCTGCACTCCTATCTGACTGCCTGCTTCTGAACCACGGTATGCATACCTTTCATTGACTGTGCTGGTGTATTGCATACCTTGCTGGACTGTGTTGGTTCTCCTCTGGAGTCTGCTATCCGCTGAGTCTATTGCCATCATTGACTGTGTTAACTTGTGCTGGACTACTTCAAGAGACTTTCTATATTTGCAGACCTGTTCAGTCATTTATATATATTGTGCATGTTACTGTGGATCGTGTATAAGGTGCCTGTGTATATCCTGTGTTGCAGTCTCTCCCCGTGCACCTCCTCACATATATATTCAGTGGTACAACTTGCTAGTAGCAGACCACTGATCCCTGTTTCCGGTATCACCTGTTCCAGTATCCTCTCACATAGCAGTGGTACAACTTGCTATCGCAGACCACTGACTCCCCGGATACCTCCACTTGGATTCCATTCCTTCACTCAGACAGCGGTACCACTTGCTATCCGCAGACCGCTGACTCTCATCACCTCCTCGTTTCTGTTGGACATTCCCCCTCATTATAGCAGTGGTACAACTTGCTATCGCAGACCACTGACTACCTTCACGTGTCCTTGTCCTACAGTTCCTCGTGTACTATTACCTCCATATTACCAGTGCTGCTAGTCATAGACTTTCCTGAGCATCCCATCATCTGCTGTTTCCTGTTCCGTGATCACCCAGCTACCAGAGTACCCTATTACCATCTACATTGCTCTGGTAAGCCTACCACCTGGTGATCCCTGGGTAAAGACTCCTAGTGCCCGTGACACCCCATTTAATAATGATCTGTCTTTGTATTCTTAAGGAATTTATGTGCCAGATAGGCTTGGTTTTTTATAACTCTATGTTTATGCTGGGAATTGTTTGGTTAACAGTAACTGATTAAATTAAGTTGTGATTCCATTTTGGAATCAGTCAGGGAGAATCTAAAGGCTTCCTAAGAGTCTCAGGTCTTGATCTAAAGCTTACTGGAAGGAGTTGGTGTTTATAAGTTTATACATTTTTAGACAGACTATTTGGTTTTATTTTTATTAACACTTTCACACACACATTCCCAGGGGGGACTTGTTGTGACACTGGTATTATACCACCCTTAGCAGTGCTGGCTGTACAACACCATTAATATAATTTCCCTCTGGGCTTGATAACATCAGATAGGAGTCATTGTGTCCAGTATGTTTTATTAACTAGCTTATATTAAAAATATATTGTGCTATAATCTGCCCATAGACAAAATACTCAATGTTTACCCATATAAAACCTAAATCATCATCATCATCATTTATTTATATAGCGCCAACATATTCCGTAGCGCTTTACAATTGGGGACAAACGTAATAAACTAATAAACAAACTGGGTAAAACAGACAAAGAGGTGAGAAGGCCCTGCTCGCAAGCTTACAATCTATGGGACAATGGGAGATTGACACATGAGGTTAAGTATACATTTTGCATCTTGGCCCAGCCAGACTGCAAAGGTAGGGTGACTCATAAGCTAAATGATCCTGTCACACAACAATGTTATTCCGGGGGTAGTTGTCTTGTGTGAAATTGTGTAACAGGCTAAAGGTAGTGAGGTTAAGATGGTGGTTGAGGAATATTATAAGCTTGTCTGAATAGGTAGGTTTTCAGAGAACGCTTGAAAGTTTGTAGAACAGAGGAGAGTCTTATTGTGCGAGGGAGAGAGTTCCATAGAGTGGGTGCAGCCCGAAAAAAGTCCTGTAACCGGGAATGGGAGGATGTAATGAGGGTGGATGAGAGACGCAGATCTTTTGCAGAACGGAGTTGCCGAGTTGGGAGATATTTTGAGACAAGAGAGGAGATGTATGTTGGTGCAGCTTTGTTGATGGCCTTGTAGGTTAGTAAAAGTATTTTATATTGGATTCGGTAGAAGACAGGCAGCCAGTGTAGAGACATACAGAGTGATTCAACAGAGGAATAGCTATTTGCAAGGAAAATCAGTCTTGCCGAAGCATGTAAAATAGATTTTAGGGGTTTGAGTCTGTTTTTGGGAAGACCAGTAAGGAGGGAATTGCAATAGTCAATGCGGGAGATGATTAGTGCATGAATTAAGGTTTTAGCAGTGTCTTGTGTGAGATATGTGCGGATTCTGGAAATGTTCTTTAGATGTATGTAACATGATTTAGATATAGAGTCAATGTGGGGAACAAAGGATAGGCGTGAATCAAGGATTACACCTAGGCAGCGAGCTTGTGGGGTGGGATTTATGGTCATGTTATCAACAGAGATAGAAATGTCAGGTATGCTCTTGTTGGCGGGTGGGAATATTATTAACTCTGTTTTAGAAAGATTAAGTTTGAGTTGACGAGAGGCCATCCAAGATGAAATGGCAGAAAGACAGTCAGTTACACGGGACAACACAGATGTCGAGATATCAGGAGAGGATAGATAGATTTGGGTATCATCCGCATAGAGATGATACTGAAAGCCAAAGGAACTTATTAGATTTCCAAGAGAAGCGGTATAGATAGAGAACAGCAGAGGACCTAGCACCGAGCCTTGTGGTACTCCAACTGATAGGGGAAGCGGAGCAGAGGTGGCTCCAGAGAAATTAACAGTGAAAGAGCGATTAGAGAGGTAAGATGAGAACCAGGATAGAACTGTGTCTTGAAGACCTAGGGATTGCAGCGTTTGTATGAGAAGAGAGTGGTCAACGGTGTCAAATGCAGCCGAGAGATCAAGGAGAATTAGGAGAGAGTAATGGCGTTCAGTCTTAGCAGTGATCAGATCATTAACAACCTTGGTCAGCGCAGTCTCTGTGGAGTGTTGAGAACGAAAGCCAGACTGAAGAGGATCCAACAGGTTGTTTGCGGAAAGAAAGCGTGTGAGGCGAGTGTAGGCAAGTCTCTCTAGAAGCTTGGAGGGGCAAGGGAGCTGAGAGATGGGACGGTAATTTGAGAGAGAGTTTGGGTCGGAGTTTTGTTTTTTTAGAATAGGAGTAATCACTGCATGCTTGTATAGTGATGGAAAGATGCCAGTAGAGAGTGAGAGATTACAGATTTGAGTTAGAGGTGAAATGAGCACAGAAGACAGGGATCTACCAATTTGCGAGGGAATAGGATCAAGAGGACAGGAGGTAGAGTAGGAAATACCTCCCTCTTATACCATATACCGCCCTCTTATACCATATGCTGCCCTCTTATACCATATACCTCCCTAATATACTATATACCAGCCTCGTATACCGCCCTCTTATACCATATGCTGCCCTCTTATACCATATACCTTCCTCTTATATCATATACCTTTCTCTTATACCATGTACTAGCCTCTTATACCGCCCTCTTATACCATATACCTGCCTCTTATACCATATACCAGCCTCTTATACCATATACCACCCTCTTATACCATATACCGCCCTCTTATACCATATACCACCCTCTTATACCGCCCTCTTATACCATATACCGCCCTCTTATGCCATATACCTCCCTCTTATACCATATACCGCCCTCTTATACCATATACCAGCCTCTTATACCATATACCAGCCTCTTATACCATATACCACCCTCTTATACCATATACCTCCCTCTTATACCATATACCGCCCTCTTATACCATATACCAGCCTCTTATACCATATACCGCCCTCTTATACCATATACCAGCCTCTTATACCATATACCGCCCTCTTATACCATATACCAGCCTCTTATACCATATACCGCCCTCTTATACCATATACCAGCCTCTTATACCATATACCGCCCTCTTATACCATATACCAGCCTCTTATACCATATACCTTCCTCTTATACCATATACCAGGTTCTTATAACATACTCTGCTCTGTGAAACCGTGAACTAATGATCCGCTTTTGCTGTGTCCTCTGATTTTATTGTATATTGTCTCTTCTATATAAATCCCTGGAGTCCACAGACATGCAGCTCCATTGTTGATATTACCTTTATAAATTATAACTGCTTTTCATATTATTAAATGATGAGCTGATAGCAGTCCGGGGTAAGGGAGGTTTTCTCTCCAGAGTAGACATTAGAGAAGTGCGATCTCAGCAAAGCTCCGACCATTTCATTAGCACAAAGTGCAGAGCACAGGAATCTGTCTGCAGCTGCGGGGAGAGAGCTGTGATATCTGTGACACCTCCCATGGTCCAGGGATGGAGCAGATTAAGGGGAAAACATTTTTACTACTGTGTCCTGGAGTCTGTGCAGGGAATAAAAATATAACTATTCTGGTTATGCAGAAGAACAGCAGGGTCACAAATTGGGGAGAGTCCTTAATATATATTCTGATATTTCTTCCTATTGCACAGCATGGACTCATCAATCTATGAGACACTGAAATTAAAATGGTCCTGGAAATCTAAGCACTTCATTTAATATGGAACAGTGCGTAGTATAACATTCTCACATTTATCATACATTGTCCAGCTATTGCTGAAGAGCTGAACTCAGGGTATTAACAACATTTTCTTTGCACGTTGTATGTCGTCTGGTACATTCACTGCTGTTTTCACTTTTATGAACCAAATATTGTCACAGATCGTCAATTTCTCATTAAGCAGCCATTAACCCCTTAGTGGTGAGGACAATTTCAAGTTTTTGTAACATTCCAAAGTAGATGTGTGAGGGATTCAATCCATTGATATAACATCAGATAGGAGTCATTGTGTCCAATATAGTATTTATAATGCATAATATGGAAAGTGCTCAATCAATTTATAACAAGTGGTGCTGGAAAGGGAGGAGGGGGGTATTTATAAAATAAGACTCCCCCAGCTTTCTGGTGTCACTTTTTCGACCACTTCTGCTAATAGAATGTTCCTAACCCTAAACAATGAGAGTGCCGATATTAGTTCATTGGCTGATGGCTTCCTGTATATTTGCAAATGTGTATAAGGAAGATTCTGCATTTTATTTATAAATAGGAGCCAGGTTTAATTAGTCTTTTTTTTTTTCTGTCTGACAGAGGTGTGTTGGGGGATTGTGTCTCTCTCTTTGCTGGTGAGTGTACGCTGATTATAATGTATAATTATCACTGGCAAACAAGACTTCCTTCTGGAAGAGGATTCCCTATGTCACATAAAGACATTTTATTGTGTAAAGAATATTGATGAGCATTTAGTTGCCTTAATACTTTTAACTTGTCCTCTATTGTTTAGAGTTTCTCTTAAAAACATCTAGGGGTATATTTACTAAACTGGGGTACATTCTACAAGCTGACAGCTAGAATCTGATTGGTCGCTATAGGCAACATCCCCACTTTGTCAAACCTGCAGTTTAGTAAATACACCCCCTGGAGTAATATGTAATGCCCCCAATTTCGGCTGCGGTAAGATGAATTTTTTGTTTTGTTTTCCGTTTATTGCTTGCCTTTAAGACGACCCTTATTGTCCTATAACTGCGCAGTTGGATTGCAGAACGTGTCACACACCCTCTGGGCTAGCCTCCAGACAAGTATCCAGATACAGCTAATTGATGCCTCTGCAGAGGAGATGGGTCAGACCTTCAATATTGTCCCACATAACTGTTTTCATGTCTATGGATTCTCAGTCCAATGTGTCATTGCAATCTGGTTGTCTCGGCACTGTGGCACAGTGGTTGGCATTGTGCTGGGGTCAGGGGTTAGATTCCGACCAGAGTCCTATCTGTGTGGAGTATGTATGTTCTCCCCGTGCTTGCGTTTGTTTCTTCCAATTGCTCTGTGTTCCTCCCACACTCCAAAATCATACTGGTCGGTTGATTGGCTTCTGACAAAATGTTCCCTAGTCTGTGTGTGGAAGGGAATTTAGATTGTAAGCTCCAGAGGGACAGGAACTGATGTGAGTCCATATTCTTTGTACTATATATATATAAAAAAAGATAATTTATAATATAGTGCTGGGATCCTATCATTAGCAAAGTTTTAAGATTTCTGTGATGAACTAATCTATCGTTTAAAGGACAAGTAAACCCAAGAACTGACACTCATATATGATGTATGAAGTTGAATGAGCTGATCAATCTTACCCAACACTACACTGCAGCTCTGTTACGAAGTAAAGCAGGAATGAGCGGTTATTCATTACAGGAATCTCCAGCCACATCTCACAGCTTTAGGACACTGTCCTAAGAGGATCTGAGACAGGATAAAAAGCTCAAACTGTAAAGCACAGCACGTCAGTTAGCTTGCTGTGACACCACTGCTCCAGTCATGGCCCAATAAACACAGAGCAGTGCTGTCACTCTCACACTGCTGGTGTAGAATGATGTAAGATAGACAAGCATCTCCCAAAATAACCGGTGCCATTCCGTTTTCCCGACGCTAATTACACCGACAACGACGGGACCTACAAAAAAAGCCTGATAATCTACATGACTATAATACAGACTGACCTGTAAAACGACATGGAAGATTAGGTTTTGGAATTTCTTAGAAGAGAACACATATTGTTGGATTATCTCATAGATATTATACTCCCAGTTATTGTGTAACCTGAATAAGACAGAAACCAGAGGCCGCAGGATGCTGAATTCTAGAAGTATTGAAGATTCCACACCCCACCGTGCGCTGCTCGCGGATCAGACCAATTCTCTGCAGATTTCAGCTATGAAACTGCGATGTTTTGTTTCCAATTCCGTCCTGAACGGCTGCCAAACTTCCTGACTGGTTCACGGCTTCCTTCAGCGCCGCTGTCACTCAATTATTACGGATTTTGTAAACTGTGAAGTAAAGCGGAACGCGATTCGTTTGCTCATTTCTACAAACATAAGAAAAAGATTCTATAGGTATAAATATTAATACAGCTTTTCTATCATCTGTGTGTGAAAGTTAAAGGGTACTAATGGCTTGTTCTGAATAGCCAAACTAATATATACTTATAATGCACTGCCCCAAATCCCCCCTTATATTGCCAAATTACAGGTTCCAGCGGGATCTGACAGCGATTTTCTCAACGATTTGTTTTCACTGGCAATAAGACTTTTCACCCTTTAGTAAATTGGCCCGTCTGTCCTCTTACTCAATTCCTGCTGTGTTAACATCTTATTTAACCTAATGCTCAATCTCCTGACATCTTCTACTCCTGATTCTTCATATTTCTAATCATCTAATACTTCCTTAGGTCGTGGGAATATATATCCAGCAGACCATTCAGCAGAGCAGTATTACATATATATTTGTCATAATTTATCACCTTCCCAATTATGTGACCCCCTGGATTCTTCCATGTTATTGAGAATTGCGCACAGGGAGCCTGATTCATGTCTGAACGCATCTTGCTCATACATTGCGTGTTTAATAAGAGCACGACATTAGAGAGTAGTTCTGACTGTATTCCATTCCAAGCGGATCTCAAGATACATTTCCATTTGAATCTGGGGCCTGAGTCATTAAGGAGAGTAAGGCAAAAAGAGGAATAAATGTTCTCTGGGACAAACCATGTTACAATGCAAGGGGTTCAAATTAGTTTATTATTTTGCACATAAGTTAAATCCTGGCTGTTTTACATGTAGCACACAAATACTGGGTGTATTTTTTCTCTTGTTTTGACTTAAAATTTTGCCTTATTGTCATAGCAGCTGTCCATCAAGCCTATTAAAGGCACATTTGGGTGTGGCTCACAAGCCAGCCTTTGCTAGATGTAAACCCCTATACCTGGGAGGTGAGTGCATCTGATTTTAACTGCATTTTAATGGTGCTTGAAGCATATAGGTCAGTGTAGGACCTGCATATAATGAGGTGCACTTGACGTTGGGATGCGGGCTTAAATGTTTTGATCAAAATATGAACTAATACCTGATGTTTTCATTTTGCTAGATACACACAGATATGCAGTGTAAAGGATAAGCGCTGACAACAAACTATTTTGTTTTGTATACATATATGGGCATTTATATTGGCACGCAGCTGGTACCATGTATGATATGGGATATACCGGGTGCGGGCTTGTTTTTTACTCAGATAAGTATGCTCTGCCTAAACGTTACTTACCTTCCGTAGAACAGACTGCAGAATACGCACACGCACATGTGCAATATGAGGTCACATTAGAACACATGAAAAAAATAGTATTATAAAATAAACTAATGCTAACAGCATACCTTAAAAAAAATTGGGTTAAAAAAAAAGTTTTTTTCATTTTCTTTACATTAAATAGATAAATATACTTTTATTGTTTACTGTACATGCAATGAGTTTTAAAGTCTACCTTACTTGCATACATGTTCTGTGCTATTTAGTGATACATATATGTGTGGTGTTTAATACAATGACTAAGCCGTGTCAGTCATCACTATCAGTTGGCGCTGACACCTGTCTTGTAGCTGGTGCAATGATAGGGGTGAAACCAGAAATACTTACAGGAAATCTGCCACGTGAATCGGACACGTCTGGTCAGCGAGTTCTTACTGTACGAGGCCTAAGTTCATCCACCCCTCCCCCCCCTCCATTCCAATGCTCAAGTTATAGGCAGTCATAAGTGTCATTAGCTGCAATTGCGTTCATTGGCGTATAGTGCGTTTCGGAGCCAGTGCAGAGCGATTTCATGCAAGATACGGCGCACAGAAGGTCTTACAGCCGAGCAGGATTCAGGCCCAGGGTGTAGGACCTAATTCAAGAATTAACTTTCTTGTAAGAAGGTCATTGTCCCGCCCGGTGACTGGAGTCTTCTGGGATATATCCGAAAACCCTGCAATATTCATTTATAGACAGTATGAACTTGCAGGGATATGAGTATGATCTATACATAAGTCTAGAAATTGGATAAAACCCCTGACCCAGGGTTAATATTCTCTTTAAATTAATTTAATTATTTCATTTTCAAACTCACTCTAAATTCTCTGAAACTAGAGTTGATTGTTTTCAGGGATGTATGTGGGCTGTTAATCTCTAAATATATAATATACAAATATTTATATATTCCTATAACTATACACAATGTGCTGTCAATGTTCTTTGCATTCAACTATTAATCTACATATTTCCCTAGTTTAGTAAATATAGAGGATACAAGAGAAGATTAAACCATAGTATTGTAAATTAACCCTATTAATGTTGGTCTAAACCTCAAAATGGCAGCAGTGTACAATATACCTATTCATACACGTAACAATGTGGATTTAATATTGACTTATATTCATTTTATCTTCCTGTTTGACACCTGCTGTCCCTGAAAGTCTCCGGCGCTGTGAAGTATGAGCAAAGATGAAAAATACCGTAACAGAAATGTTCAGCGCTCCACGGCTGCTGGATTAGGCGCTGCTGGTGGCGCAGTCTGCGTGTTCATAAATCAACCACTTCCGGATGTGACGGGTTTCACACAAATATGGCAGGATGCAGTAGGCTACTTTTTGTTTTAACACTCGAGGGACAACAAGTCAAAACAGTTCACTCTCCTCTACCAAATGAAAAAAAAAATAATTCTCGAAAATATTTTGATAGTTTAATAACACGAATGAGTAAACTGTTCTGTCGTTCTCCCATACTGCTAGCAATTTATTCGGTGGCATAAAAGATCCTTGTGTATGTGACAGTCGCTGTGCATGTATTGTTACATATTAATCCTAAATGAAATTGGATGCAGTGCACAGTCTGGAGCGGCAGAGAGGACCGGAGCAGAGGGGAAGGAGGGGGCTGGAGGGGGGGTGAGAGCCTTACAGCGTAGAGGAGACCGCGCTGCCATTTGTACTTCATTTCACACCTGAAAACTGTCTCCTGGGAGAGGACGGAGGAGCCTAACGCTGCCAACTTGTATTAGCCAAGGGCCGCTTGCAATAACCGTGTGCCAGGGGATACAGAAGGCATTTTGCTACAGACCTAAGCTGTTTTCTCATGGTTTGTTAGACGTCTGTCACCTTCTTAGCGATAACAATCTCTGCCCTATCTGGGGTGGACTCACTTAATGCGCAATTCTAGTCTTGGTTTTGTTCTGTTGCACCCTGTACGGTCTAATGTTTATATTGTATTTTGTATTTTGTACGGCGCTGCGGAAACCTTGTGGCGCCATATAAATAAAGAATAATAATAGCTATCGTTTTCTAGCCTGTGCTAGATAAATGATAGATAGAATCCGAGTGGTTGCTACCGGCAACATTTCCACTTTTACTTTTTAGAATGTTTGATAACTCTACCCCTAAATCCCCATCCTGTTATGTTTGCTGAGATTGATTCTAATGTGTTTTTTTGTTACATTGTAAAAGCTTTTCTTCAATAAATATTAATGTATAGAAGCCAGAGAATAAGAGTAGATGTAAGAATGATTCTTTTTCGCTCTCCAAGTTTATGGATAGTAATGTAAGACGATGCTTCGTCCTCAGAGTTAGAATTCAGGGTTTGTCAGTGGAATCGGCCAAGTGAGGATAAAGATTCCACCTGTGGTGATGTCAGGGAAGATATCATGTGGGTGACGTATTATATTATCGTGTGTACAACTTCCACTTGGATTTTCTGCATATTGTTCAGTAAATCTGCAGATCGGGGCTGTGTTACTGAGATTGGAACAGTTGGGGGATATGTTGTATCTTTCTCCTGCGCTGGTATTTGTACCTGGGGTTGTGTCAGTGACTGTAGATTGTAAAAACAGAAACCTGACAAAACAATGTATAGACCATTATTACGCCATTACATAATACAGACTAAACAGTAACACTATTGTGCACAAACTTCCACAATCACCCTACAAACAGCAGAAGAATTATCGCATTGATGTTTATCCTTCATGTCTGTGATGGGTTTGGATGGATGTCTGATTATCGTTCTCTCAGCTGGGAGAAGTGCATCACATCTATTGCAGTGCTCAAAATTAACAGTCTGGCAAATGAAGTTGGGTGTGAGTGAAGGACGCCCTTTATAAGATGACGTTCAGTCCGTGTAATTTACGTCTAGAGCTCATCGAGCAAAAGTATCGCATTAAATGGTCGCTGTTTGGAAATGAGCGCTCTACGCTCCGCCTGTGCGTCTCACAGGGTAACAAATCGCACGTTGTATCCGCAGCGCAAGACGCTAGAACGCGGCCATTTCTGCATTAATATTGAATTACAACTAACCCATTTCCCAGATATTCCACTGTAGGCTCTATAATTACTAATTACCTCCAGCAAAGACAAATGCAGAGAGGGGAAATGGGATATAAGGGGGGTCTGTGGTACAGACTCTTCAGCTTTTGCGGCTGTTGTGTGCAAGGATATAGTTTGGGGCAACTGGGGTGGAGATTATCCAGTGCAGCTGGTCAGTGGGTCACGCAGGGTACAGGTGGGCACAGAATGGCCATTAGATGCCCCCACGACCTGTCCACCTCTGCAGTCCTGATCATGTTTGTGGGGTCGGTAGGAGTGTTGTCGCTGTGCTGAGCGCTTACGCCTACATGTCTTACCCTCTTATCTCATTAGCACAGACGTCGCTCTCACCCGCTGCAGTTTGGCACAGTTCACTTTATGAGGCAATGTGCTAAAAATGAACATTGAGCTAATGAAGGAGAAATGTCAACAATTGCATCATGTTAACGATATCACAGCCCTGGCTCAGATCTTATTATTAATACACGAGAGTGTGTGTTAAGGGCATCAGTTGCCGGGATTTCATCATCACTATTTATTTATATAGTGCCACCAATTCTGCAGCGCTGTACAGAGAACTCATTCACATCAGTCCCTGCCCCATTACAGTTTAAATTTCCAAACACACACACACACAGACAGACAGAGACAGACTAGGGTCAATTTTGTTAGCAGCCAATTAAACTACCAGTATGTTTTTGGAGTGTGGGAGAAAACCGGAGCACCCGGAGGAAACCCACGCAAACACGGGGAGAACATACAAACTCCACACAGAGAAGGCCATGGTCGGGAATTGAACTCATGACCTCAGTGTTGTGAGGCAGCAATGCTAACCACTGTGACACCATGCTGGATTTGTTATTATTTCACCCAGGAAGCAATCTCATAGGGCTTTATTATGCACTAGGCCCCCATGGTACCTGTGTGTACATGGAAGCATCCATGTGTCCATTCCTATTGTAGACATGCGTGATTGCGCTGGTGCCGTGTGTGCATATCAGTTTGATTATGGCATGGTGCAGGAGAATGGTGGCTTTCCATGGCAGCAGCTGGTAGTCTTTGGGAGGGGGACTATTGACGACTCCCTATACTGGTGCAAAAAGGACAATGTGCTGTCAGATATTTGTTCTTTGTCAATAAAGTTCTGTAAAGAGAACTGATATCTCATGCTGGACACGAGTTTATTATGCTTAATTTTTCAGCCTTTTGTCCCTTTCACCTCTTCCTCTTTTTCTTCCTGGACACTTTACGCATCTTCCGCATCTTCTTCCTTATATCTTGATCACATTAATGCTAATTTTTTAATGGACTGGAATAAAGATTAAGATATTTGTATCTAAGAGAAAGATCCAAAGAAATGTTACTGTGCAGTCCATATAGACGACAGATAATCAGGAATACATTGATAAATTGTGACACTTTCTGCATATTAATGGAAAAGCCAACATTTAGAGATACTGAGGCGGATACAGAATAAAGTCCATGTATTGTCTGCGTGCAGGGACCATGTTACATGGCATGGGGTGCAAATGCAAACTTTTTTAGGTTTTAGGAAAATGTTGACAGTTCTCTGTAGATTTATCAGAGGGTGTGATGATACATCAACCTGACCTCTGACACATCTCCAGAGACCTGCCCTAAATCTACGTCGATGGTTGTCTGAAGGAATATGAATTTTTAGGATTGCATTGGGGGTAATAATGTGATATATATTAAACAATTTCAATGAGGAAAAGATCTACAAAGCAAAGTTCATCTTTAAATTCTGGTTTCACAATTTCCCCTTGAAGTGTTTGTAGACAACGTTTAGTGTCTCTTATGTGAGAGCTGGAAGATGCTACCAAAACTAATAACATCTTTTTGTCCTAAAACATATTGTGAGACATTTCTAAGTGTGTTTCTTACAGCACGGAGCAGACTGCTGAGTGCGCAGCATCTGCCAAACCCAAACATGATACAAATTACACACCACATATATAACAAAGATTAGAGGTGACCCAATTTCTTTCAACAGCCGAAAGATGATCTCATTTCTCGGAGATTCTTTATGATCCTCAACAAGAAGACGTCTGAGTTCAATCATCCTGGTTGTTACACTTATATTTTCTGAGCATTATGTCTCGTACACACAGACTCTGAAACACAGCGTTAACAAACATGGATAGAACCTTGTACTGTGTCCAGCATTCAGGACGTGTTCTCAGAAGTGCGCTGTGCGCCTTGTACGCATCTTATTGTTCAGTGTTTGAGTGCTGCAGGCAAAGCTGAAATTGAATCAAAGTGAAGTGAACGCTTGTCAGAAAGTGTTTTGTACGGGTCCATTTGCTGACGTTATTTTTTGGAGTCTCAGCCTTAAGACGCGTTTAATAAGATTTAAGAGCACACGGTGAATGCCAGACTTTAAAATCTGTGTGTAGTAGGTGTAAGTGCTAGTGAGGTGACCATTACTGTGTGTGTATATATATATAAAACTGTAAATATAACAGTGGGATATTTTGGTTATTTCAGGCTTATTTAAAGTGTCCTTATCATAGTGGAAGCTGCCATTTATGAGAGTGCAGGTTGCACACTCCCTAGAACTTTAGTGACCCCTTTAAAATTGCTAGTTGCCCCCCGAAGTTCTAATTATACCCTCAATTTTAGTGACTGATATATAGTGCAGAGAACATTTCAATAACCAGTGCACAATGCAGGGAACATTATTATGTGCTCTATATAATACAAAGAGCATTCTAATGACTGGTATAGAGAACAGAGAGCATTCTAGTGCCTGGTATAGAGAACAGAAAACAAACATTCTAGTGCCTGGTATAGAGAACAGAGAGCATTCTGGTATACAGGAGAAGTCTTATCTGCAGTGGCGGATCCAGGGGGGGGGGATCGCCCCACCCCTAACGGGGACTTGCTATGGCGGCTGCACACTGTACAGGTCCGTTCAGCATTGACAGTGTGCTGCCCGGCTGCTCTGATTGTGTTTTAAACACAATCAGAGCAGCGGGGCAGCACACTGTCACTGTCACACTGTGCAGCCGTCGGCAGCCTTAGAAATTAGAAAGGGGGCCTAAATCGTCCCCCCTAAAATCGCCCGGGGAAGAGCAGTTGTCTAGATCCGCCCCTGCTTCTCTGTGGGAGTGAGAGGTGGTTGTGAGATTGAGTGAGGTGCAGATCTAAGAGGGTGACTGGGAGTGTGTAGGGAGATGAGGTCAGGGTGGGAAGAGAAGAAGTCAGTCTCCTTATACTGTAGGTTGCCCTTTTCTGCCATCTTTGCTGCACCAATGAAACAACTGACATATAACCAGTTGCCTCTTGCTGCACATGTGCCTGGTTATCTCCCGTCAGCACTAACCGGTCTCTGGCACCATTAGTGAATTGGCAAGAGCGCTGAATGACCAAATCTTGCACTGATTAGCCACGTGTACGTCTCTAGGTCCGAGTGATCACATTGTGTGTGACCACCTTAGGCAGGGTACACACTGAAGAATTTTCCGACCGACATATCATCTCAAACGATTGTACCTACGATTGAAGGTCCGATCAGTCTGACGGTTCATGTGTACACACTGACACAATTTACCTTCAGATCTGTGCTCATGATCTGGTCCTCTAGTCCGGAGAATGACAGCACAATATTCATTCATTCATTATTGTCACATTGTCACACTGATTAAAACCGTTTTGTTATAACTATCCACATGTCCTAACGTTAGCTTCTGTGACTCTGAAACAAAACATTCTGTCTCAGAACGAACAAATGAATTATTCCTTCTACAGCACTCTCTACATTTATTCACCGGGACATTCATCGCTAGCATCGGCTGAAAAGAGCCCGACTCTGTAAACTCTATGGAGATCGTGAGCATGATGAGGGCATACACACTACATGATCAGTTGATGATTGGTCAGAAAATATTAAACAGTACGACCAACCAAATGAAACGATGATCTGCACTTTGGGACGACTTTAGATCATCGTGTCACTATACACACTCACACGATATCTGACCAAACGGTCGGATGTCGGCTGGATGGAGATTTTTCGTGCAATCATCGGGTCAGTGTGTACCTAGCCTAAATCTCTAAAAATTTATTTACAGAATCTCAGAGACGAAATTACTTTGTTGCCCAATTTCAGCATCTCACCTGATACAATTGAATATAGTTTTATCACCTTATCACCTGCATACATAACTAGTCAATATTTGCTCATTAGAACACTATGCAATGTTCCTGGAGACAAATTTAGCTCCGATAAATACGTACAGTAATTAGGTAATTAACAGTGATTTGCATATCTATAGACAAGACTGCCAATAGTCTCCGACATCTTGCAAAATATCTGTCTCCAGCGCTACCTGCTGAAAATGACTTGTGTATCCATTTAACATCACCCTTCTTAATAGGCTATTATACATGTTGAATTAATTGGCGTTTTCATGACATATTTTTAATAACCTTCATTTACAATAATTATATATGGAAATATAGATCTAGCACTGTATTATGAGACCCTGTGGCTGCCTTATGTAATTGTAGATTGTAGTGTTGCTGCTGGATACTTTCCGTAGAACACAGAGTTCTGTATCTTTTGGTTTGTTCCTTGTTGTACAGAATACATTGATGCTATATAAATAGGCAGAATAATTGTGACTCTTAGATGCTGGATCCGTATTATTTTTGATAGAGTGGTAATAAAGTGAGGTGTTATGGTAGCACTGATTCAGAGGTGTGATATATATGGTTTTGGGGAGGAGGCGCTACCTGAATGGGGGGGGGGGGGGGTAAGAGATAGCACAGGGGGAGGTGCGCTGGGGGTGTGAGAAGGGACAAGGGAAGAGAAAGTCATGGGGGGGAGGGGAGGGATGAAAATGATGATTTAAAAACAGAAATATATTTTATAATTTTGGGAGAAGCAAGAACTCCCCATTCTGACTCAGGGGATCTGGGAAAAATGCTCAGAGCAGAGACATAGCTGGTAGGAACTTCTAGATTATGTGCTCTACAGAACAGTGATGAGAATCCCTAGAAAATAGCAGAGGAGCTGGTTATATCCTCAGAGTGGGGGTGAGGGAGGGGTTGTATCATATATATATATATATACACGAAAGCAGACATAGATCCTCTGCACTCTCCATGTAAAGATTGGGGTGCAAAAGAGGGGTTTGTCCACATTGTATAGACAAAAAACAAGGATACTCGGTACTCTCCAAAGACATATGTAATTCTATACTAATTACTTTTCTATATTAAAAACAAGGAATGTTAGTTCCACATGTTACAATATATGTTAAGCTGACCAAAGTCTTACCATTCTGGTCAGTCCTAACATGATCCAATGCTATGCTTTAAAAGCTGTGTGCAAGTAAGCTTTTAGCCCAGATAAATTAGCTCCTAAATTAAGATACCATCGACCCTACAGGTGTTTAGTGCTCTGTGCTGGTCTCTGCAGTGTTTGGGATCTGCTACCATACTCTGCACACCGAAAACGTGTTTTACTGATAACGAATGCTGTGTCTGGGCTCTTGGAACAGTTGGAGTGGTAAGCAGTATTTGGCACTGTATCCTGTGTGAATATCTCCATTAATGCTCAGATTACATGCATATCACACCTGCATAGAAGCAATTAGCATTTGTGAATTGAAGGTGCTGTCTATGAATACTGAGATATCCTGTACAACACTCCATTGTTACCTAATCCCCAGTCTCTTAATGGCTGTGGTGAGGCCGGGTCATTGCTTTGTGTTGCAGAGATTTCTCTATTTTCCACAGATTAACTCCATCCGCACAGATCTGTATGGGGACAGCGAAAGGGCTCAGTCCATCAAGCCCATTTCATCACCTTCTGAAACGCCACCCCATGCAAAGCTGCGGCTGAGTTGCTGTATCATTAACACCCCTGCCCCACCTATCTATGCACACAGAGGTTTTATGGAAATAAAGACCACAAAATTGTCAGTCACTCTCTGCCTGCTCAGTTGAAGAAGCAGATCCTTTTAATATAGCAACATGGTACTGACAGCCAGTAAAACGGAGGGGAGGATCTTATTAGTAAAGACTTTCAAGGTAATACTGACAATATTGTGTTCTGTATTATTTTAATGTGGTGATTGTATCATAGCTGTGTTTTAAGGGGTCTCCCATCCAATAATGGCTATACCGATAACTACCACTAGGTTGATAATGCAGTGAGTCTGTCTCCTTGATGCACAGACCAGCCAATCTCCTCTGACCTGTGTTATGGTGCTTTCTATTTGCTAGTACTGGTTGTTATGCTTTTTTCTAGATCACTGTTCACATAGAGAGGAAAATAGAAATATAAACAATAATTATACTTTAATAACAGTGAAAACATTGTATCCCAGGAGCAGGAAATTCACAAAGAGCAAGACTTGTACAGCAAATCTCGGTATTACAGATCGGTGCGTACATAGGTGATATGACGAACAGTCCTTTGGGACTTTTACTTCTAGTGACCAGTATTTTACTTAATTTCTATTAATTACATTGATTTAATCTTTATATCTATGTGTATTGTGGTATAATTACATCTGCATTCTATTTAGAAATGTAGAGTTCTCCGATGCTTCTTAGCTGGTGGAAGTTTCTGATTGTTACAGAAAAATAAATCTCATTTTTGCACGAATAATTGCCTAAAAATTAACATAGCATAGAGTTCAGTAAATAATTTGTTCCATGTGACAGGATTGATTCTTAGCGTTCATAATATAAAATAACTTTAAAAGGGGACACATCTTATATATCATGCAGCAATTCTTTCTAGAAACAACATTTTCTGTTTGTTTGTTTATTTAACTGTAACATTAAGGACATTAAACACAGTGAGGGGAGAGGGGATATCAGGATGACCTGTACACTTTAATGGTCCAAAGACAAAATTGTTTATAGACACTAATTAATACTGTATTGAACAATTGTGAAGCCTGGGTCAAGGCTAGTACTGTACATATCAATAAGCAGATCGATAAAAATGGAATCAATCTAGGCATCTTAATTATTTAAGTTGAATGCAAACTAATTGCAAAAAGGAGACGCCAAGTCGGTCATTCTGCAAACAGCTGATCTGGTCTGTTGTTGATCAGTGATTGCAATAAAATTCTGGTAAGATTTCCTGGTGGGAGTAATGTATATGGGGGACAATCATTCAATGACACATATTCTATACTCTAAATGCATAATCATCTACATTATAAATATATTCTGTTAGTGGAGTTAGGTACAACAAGGTTACGGGACCTCCGGTGACTCTCGGGGTAACATGTTTTAGGGCTAGCACAATCACTGAATATAATGAATAATCATAACAATACGTTTCATTATTATCTGTTTCTGTTTTGTCTATAATACTATACAGCGGGACTGTAAATAAGTAATATTAGTTTATATAGCAACTTTGGATGTCAGAATCAAGGTCTTGTCAACAGAGTGCAGGCAGATGCAGGGATGTTCCTGGCCCAGCCGTCTCAGAAGACCTCTCCTCTCTTCTCCCCTTGGCCCCAGGAGACGTCATTTTTGTTCATTAGAAAATAAAAATTGGACTGCATTTTTGGCTGGCTCAATCCCCTACTGTTCTCAGTAACTACTGGTAATAGTCAAACAAATGAAGGAGGAGGAGTGTAATGATGTGTCAGAGAAGAAGGAGGAGCGCAGTTATTTGTCAGAGAAGGAGGAGCACAGTGATTTGTCAGAGGAGGAGGAGCGCAGTGATTTTTCAGAGAAGGAGGAGGAGTGCAGTGATTTGTCAAAGAAGGAGGAGGAGTTCAGAGATGTGTCAGAGAAGGAGGAGGAGCGCAGTGATTTGTCAGAGAAGGAGGAGGAGCGAAGTGATTTGTGAGAGAAGGAGGAGGAGCGCAGTGATTTGCCAAAGAAGGAGGAGGAGTTCAGAGATGTGTCAGAGAAGGAGGAGGAGCGCAGTGATTTGTCAGAGAAGGAGGAGGAGCACAGTGATTTGTGAGAAAAAGAGGTGGAGAGCAGTGATTTGTCAGAGAAGGAGGAGGAGTTCAGAGATGTGTCAGAGAAGGAGGAGGAGTGCAGTGATTTGTCAGAGAAGGAGGAGGAGCGCAGTGATTTGTCAGAGAAAGAGGTGGAGAGCAGTGATTTGTCAGAGAAGGAGGAGGAGTTCAGAGATGTGTCAGAGAAGGAGGAGGAGCGGAGTGATTTGTCAGAGAAGGAGGAGGAGCGGAGTGATTTGTCAGAGAAGGAGGAGGAGTGCAGTGATTTGTCAGAGAAGGAGGTTGAGTTCAGAGATGTGTCAGAGAAGGAGGAGGAGCGCAGTGATTTGTCAGAGAAGGAGGAGAGCAGTGATCTGTCAGAGAAGGAGGAGGAGTTCAGAGATGTGTCAGAGAAGGAGGAGGAGTGTAATGGATTGTCAGAGAAGGAGAAGGAGCGCAGTGATGTGTCAGAGAAGGAGGAGGAGCGCAGTGATGTGTCAGAGAAGGATGAGGGGTGCAGTGATGTGTCAGAGAAGGAGGAGAAGCGCAGTGATGTGTCAGAGAAGGAGGAGGAACACAGTGAATTGTCAGAGAAGGAGAAGGAGCGCAGTGATGTGTCAGAGAAGGAGGAGGAACGCAGTGATTTGTCAGAGAAGGAGAAGGAACGCAGTGAATTGTCAGAGAAGGAGGAGGAGCGCAGTGATGTGTCAGAGAAGGAGGAGGAGGGCAGTGATGTGTCAGAGAAGGAGGAGGAGCGCAGTGATGTGTCAGAGAAGGAGGAGGAGCGCAGTGATTTGTCAGAGAAGGAGGAGGAACGCAGTGAATTGTCAGAGAAGGAGGAGGAGCGCAGTGATGTGTCAGAGAAGGAGGAGGAGGGCAGTGATGTGTCAGAGAAGGAGGAGGAGCGCAGTGATGTGTCAGAGAAGGAGGAGGAGCGCAGTGATTTGTCAGAGAAGGAGGAGGAACGCAGTGAATTGTCAGAGAAGGAGGAGGAGCGCAGTGATGTGTCAGAGAAGGAGGAGGAGGGCAGTGATGTGTCAGAGAAGGAGGAGGAGCGCAGTGATGTGTCAGAGAAGGAGGAGGAGCGCAGTGATTTGTCAGAGAAGGAGGAGGAACGCAGTGAATTGTCAGAGAAGGAGGAGGAGCGCAGTGATGTGTCAGAGAAGGAGGAGGAGTGCAGTGATTTGTCAGAGAAGGATGAGGGGTGCAGTGATGTGTCAGAGAAGGAGGAGGAGGGCAGTGATGTGTCAGAGAAGGAGGAGGGGTGCAGTGATGTGACAGAGAAGGAGGAGGGGTGCAGTGATGTGTCAGAGAAGGAGGAGGAGCGCAGTCTTACATTAGTATATGAGGATACAGCAGTGAGGATGGTAATAGAGGAACTGAGGAGGGGAGCTAGTGATTCATCAGAACCTGGTGCAGGAGGAAGCTCACTGCCTTTTGCATTAGTACATAAAAAGAGATATGTGATCCAGCGGTCCAACAGATGAAAATACCTCATGAAGGTACTAGTGGATGATGGGTATAAAACAACAGCATGGAGGTAACTTAAACCATGTAAACAATCTATTCCTAAAAACAGCAATCTCATAAAACCAAGTTTCACAAACTAAAGGTGCAAAACATTGCATATATAGAAGTCCAGGTGCAACAGCTGAAATCTGGTAAACAGATAAAGTTCCAATTGATGAGTAAAATATACTTGCTGTTGGGTAGTACACACAAGTCCTTATAGGTATGTGCAGCAGGCGCTTGTGGCAGAATGGAGTCGTAGAAGTCTCTGCAAGTGTTACTCCGATCCCCGGCGTGCGTCATTGTATACTGTAATTGATCATTGCCAAGGACTAGACAGTATTAAGTACTACCTACAAGATCATACTATCATTCCAGATCAAACTTTATTAATTCTAAACCGCATCAATTTAATTTTAACACATAACTTTTTCTGGTTTCAGGATGAGTTCTTCCTACAGACTAGAGGCACTGCCATGGGGACCAGGTTCGCCCCGAGTTATGCTAATCTCTTTATGAGCAAGTGGGAGGATGAAAACATCTGATCCAACCACAGCATTGGGGCGAACTTGGAGCTATGGAAAAGGTACATAGCTGATATTTTCTTCATCTGGCAAGGTGATGAGAGATCCCTCCTTGATCTCACTGCCAAACTAAATAACAGTATATACCAACTCAAACTCACCTTGCAATACTGCAAAACAAAAATCAACATTTTGGACCTGGTGATATATGTAAATGCTGATAGGCCAGAAATGAAAACACATGATAAACAGGTTGACGTGAATAGTTACATTATTGCCACAAGTAACCAACTTCCCCAATGGCTTGCAAATATTCCTGTTGGTCAGTTCAGGGGAGTGAGAAGGAATTGTTCCGACATTAAGAATTACATGGTACAGGGTGAACAGTTAAAAAGACAATTCAAAGATAAATTATACAACCAAGCACAGTTGAATAGGATCTTTAAAGACATTGAGATTTTAGACAGTAACAAAATGATCATTTATAAAGACAATTCGAGAGAGAACAAATCAGAAAATAAAGTTTACTTTACAAGAAATTACAATAATTTTGCAATCAAAATTAAAAATGTTCTCAGAAACATCTGGAAAATTCTTTTGATGAAGATCTTTGAACCTTTTTTACCTGTACATCCTGATGTAGTATTTAGGAAGTCTCAGACTGGAAAACACAGTTAGTCACACAGTCACATAAAACCAAAACCAAAAATACAAAGAGTCTTAACCAACTGCAGGAAGCCGTCTGGTTTTCACTTCTGCGGTCGCTGTGTTGGTTGCCGCACAACCAATTGCAAAAGCACACAACCAGTTACGGAGTTTAACTCAACATGTCCAGGCCAGACCCACAAGATACGCAATTTCCTCACCTGCGACACTAAAGACATCATTTATCTCCTGCAGTGTCCATGTAAACTTCAATACCTAGGCCGTACCATCAGGCCCCTACAAAGAAGAATAGGGGAACACATATGCAACAATAAGAAAGGTTTAGACACTCACAGTGTGTCACCACATTACAAACTGAAACACAACAGTGACCCTTCATCTCTACAGTTTCAAGCAATTCAGAAGGTCCAGAGGAACTGGAGGGGGAGGGGGGGGGGGTGATTTCTCTAAGATCATAAACACTGTAGGTGGATCTACAAACTAAAGACCTTGTCACCAGTGGGTCTGACCATTGATTTCGAGATCCAGAGCTGTCTTTAGGTCCGAACTCTGTTAGATCAACGCCTGGTAGATGTGCCCACCTATGGCTTACAGACATACCACCTTGATTTGTGCCCAACCCCACCCGAACTTGGAAGCAAAGCAGGTTTGGGATAGGTAAGTACCAAGTCTTGGTATCCTTAAGAATACCCAATTCTGTAAGTCAGGGTGGTTCAGCCCGGGGAGACCGACCGACACCTTTACATTCCATTTCTACCCGACCAGCCATAATTCAGATTAAACTCTATCTTTACCATTATCAATCTTGGCGCACCCCCCTTCTTCCTAAATCACCCTACCTGGGGCTTTTTCCTTATACACTTCTCTTAATGTGATTTCTGTTTATACAGCTAATTAATTCTATGATATTGTCTTTAATAATTATAGCTCCATTATCATATGTATTTCTACATCTACTTATCGATTATTAGTCCTGCTTCAGTTGAAAGGAGAATTAGAGATACAATTTTAGATATGGTGTCCTTCATTTTTCTACCCCAACAAGGACCAATATGCAGCTGTAATGGGCATAATTTCCATACTATCAGCATTGTATGTATCATTTTGACATGAACCAATACAATCCTTTGGCTCAATGTAAGATATAAAAAGTATGTGTTTGTTACAATGCTGCCTTTTTAGGATGCACATTATGTTATGTTTGTCCCCAATTGTAAAGCGCTATGGAATATTATGATGATGATGTTTTAGGCAGATTGTGATTTTTAATCACTAATTTGTGCTTGATTATTTATAAATTTCATACTGTATATGTCTGGAAACAAAGTTTGAACTTCCTATATACGGTATGGAGCAAACCTTTTTTATATGCTATTATTTCTTCTATGAGGACCCCTTTCTTTAGTCTTTTATTGTCTTACCCCTGGGTGATTTTATGAATGAACACAAATATTTCTGATAGCAAAACATATGCTCTCCAGGAGTTTGCTGTGGGATGCAAACACATTAGGACCAAAACATGTGACTAAGTTTTGTACATATAAATAGGAGGCATTAACACCCAGGAGTTCATCCTTTGAAAAAGTCATTCAAGGCGATGAAACGCGTTAGACACGCCTCCTCCATACAGGCGTTCCAGAGTGGCTCGCACACCGTTAATCGGAGTATCACTTACAGAAACTTCTGCGACTCCATTCTTCTCTAATTCTATGCACAAAGTTTATTTTTCACCCATGTGCATCTGTTGGAGCTGGCTCACATCTCTCTTTTTATGTATATCTGTGAAAGGACCGGACATCCTATAGATCTATAGCTGCTCCTACCAACAATAGCCTCTATCATCCTGAATGTGTCACCTGTGCGCACAAACACCATTCGTCAGTAGCACACACAGAGTAACAATGACCATCGCGCACAGTGTATCCCCTCTTCTTGTCTATGAGCTCCATGTTTGATTGTCCTCTCCACCAGACCTTTGACGCCATATCAGTGTCGTCCATTTGTCATCTCCACTTTAGACCCAGAACCACAAGAGCAATAAAATTGTCTTCAGCTTTGCAAAGTGATTAGAGAAAGGAAGGCTGCACCCCTGACGAATGCAAATATAAAGTTTGGTTCACTTCCAGAAACCTTAATGTGGATTTGTGAATGTACAGAGAGGTTCTTCAAGAGCAACTTGTAACTTTAATATAATGTTACTGGAGGAGAAGCCTTCACGTCTGCGTTTATAAATGGAACGCTTTTACCAGGCTGATCGGGAGAATAATAATCACCTACTTAGCAGATAGATTCTGCTGCAGCTCATGCAGTTGTCCTAATCCTTCAGACATGATCATATTGCTCAGTTCTTACCTCGCTATTTGCAAAATAGCTTTTGAGAATTAGGAAATGCTTCCTGGAATAATTCCTACCACACACCGTAGAAGGATCCACCCCCAGCGGTCACTGGCGCACATTTATACCAAAAGTTACGCACAATGTCCCAGCAGCCACATTGCTCAACCCAAACCACCCCCCCCCCCCCTCACCAATCCTCCCCAACACCCTGTTGTGTGAACCTTATACCTCTGTCGGGAAGGAGATTTCTTATCTTTTTATCATTATCTTTTTATTTCTAAAGCACAGAGCAGAGTATATTGAGGGGATCATGACATAACCCAACCTAATAACTAAAGATGGCTCTTCCCAAATGAGCTTACAATCTAAGAGAGTATAAACAGAGACCTGGCTGGTGGAGCACCTGGACCATATACTTCTATAAGTGCCTCTCGGCTGTTTTTCCAGCCAGTGGCTGCTGGAGAGGTGTTTTACCCTCAGAGACTTTCCTGGCAGCTGATTTTGCAGAGTTTTCAGGAACAGCCGAAGCTTTAAACATCTTATCTGAATAAATGGTTTTAGCCGCAACTTTTCTTGGCCATCGCAGGCAGATGACTAAATACAATCCTTGTGAAAATATACCTCTGTAGCAGTTGTTAGCTTGGAAAACAGCGTCTCTCCCCTTCCATGAGGTTACTGTCATTGCTTGGAGGGGCAGGTGGCAAATACTGAAGTAGTGAATAAACTGTATAATCTGCCATTTGTTCCCTTCATTAGATTACAGCCACTGTCAAGGAAATGAGATAATCGAACAATGAAAAACATACTAGTAGGTTAATTGGCTGCTATCAAAATTGACCCTAGTCTCTCCCTCCCTCTCTGTCTGTCTGTGTCTGTGTTTGTGTGTGTGTGTTAGGGAATTTAGACTGTAAGCTCCAATGGTGCAGGGACTGATGTGAGTGAGTTCTCTGTACAGCGCTGCAGAATCAGTGGTGCTATATATATAAATAAATAAATGATGATGATGATGAATTACCACTTCCCACTCCAGAATCCAAGACTTCGCCCGAACTGCCCCCTTGCACTGGAATGACCTCCCTCGTTCCATCCGTCTCGCTCCCAATCTGTGCTCCTTCAAACAAGCACTTAAAACTCACCTGTTCCTCAAAGCCTTCCAACCATCTACTTAACCCCTCATCTACTCTGCTCGATACTCCCTCACTCCCCTGGCCCCTTCTTCTCTCCCCTGGCATCACCAGCTCCCTCTCGTGTCTGATTTGTCCACCCTCCCTAAGGGGTCTATTTATTAAAGTTTTTTCCCCTTGTAAAGCCCCGAAAACAACGTTTTCGGGGCTTTACCGTTAAAATCCTTATGTATTAATCTAGCTTAGCAGCAGATATCGGAGATATCTGCTGCTTTGCACCCATTAGCGTTTTTCTGAGCACTCCCCATAACAATGTATGGGGAGTGCTCAGTACCGCTATGTATTAAAGACTGGCAGGTAAAGTATTTCTCTTTTTTTACTTGTTAATATACGCCATCTGAAGCTGGCGCCTCTGAAGCTGGCGCCTCTGAAGCTGGCGCCTCTGAAGCTGGCGTACATTAACATAAGTGAAACATTAGGAAAACAACGCTGCTCTGACGAGCAGAGCTGCACAGCGCATGTGTGGAGGGATCACATGATCCCTCCATCACATGCTTTAGGTTCCTGCAGACACGGATCTCTGTGCGCATGCCCGAGTTTACTGGTCGGCGCATGCGCACAGGGATTGAAAGAGGGACGATCGGCACCGCAGAGGGAGGAAAAGAGAAGAATACAGTGTTAGGTAAGTGTAAGATTTCACAGGAGCAGCCGTTTTTCGGAACGGCTGTTCCTGTGTTGATTTTTAATACATATGAGAAACTTTTCAATCCGCATCTATGCGATGAGGATTGAAAAGTTCCTACAGAAAAAAACGAAGGGTCATAAATAGACCCCTTAGGATGTAAGCTCTTATGAGCAGGGCCCCGCTTCCCTTGTGTCTCCTCACCTATTCTTCTGCTCTGTCCTTACTCCATATGGCTGTCCCGGAGTTACTGAAGCATTGGTACTTTGTGTTTATCGTTCTGTACTGTTTAACCCTGTATGGTCTACTGTTAGTACTGTGTACGGCGCTGCGGAAACCTTGTGGCGCCCAACAAATAAATGATAATAATAATAATAATGATAGATGATGATGATGATCGAGTGGAGACAGGGGCATAGAAAAGTGGGTGTCTTGGAGCCTAAGAACAGCCACACAAGTTCTACCATTCCTCGGCACAGGTCTTCTTGACAAGCTGTCAATATGTCCTCTGTCTTTTATCTGTGCATTATAACTCTGCAATATAATTCTGTCAGTTCATCAGCATTGTTCTGTATTGTAATTTGCTGCTCATCTAATCAGGAAGCCATATGCATGTAGTAGAGGCTACCACGGTGTCTGTCAGTCCCGGCTCCTGTGTGCAGAGTAATATACTGCTCAGGATAATTTGTGCTCCATTAATTGACATCCGTGCACCCTGCATAATCTACTGTCTTGTCTGTCCGTCCATCGCAGCAAATGTATAGATGTAAAGTCATTTTCTAGCTCAATACAACACGTATTTTCTGTGCTCTGTTAATGCATCTGCCTGGTTAATTTCTGTGTATGTTTGCAGGATGCAGCTGACTAAATTGTATTATGTTTGACCATAACAACAGAATCAGTGGAATTGGTTTTGCTGCACACAATATAAAGGTCTGTGTTCTCTGGCAAAATGCAAAAGCAGCTTTTCATGCTGTGAGAGATGAACACAATTAAATCCAGCAAATGCATCCTATTATCCTCTAGTTTCCACTAAGTCAGTCGGAGAGCGCTGTGCCAGGGCAGCAGCCTGGCAGGGCCACGTGACTACTGCAATGAGTCATCGGGGAGCTTCGGGCAATCCTGGTTCCTCCATCTCCTTCCGATTTTATTATACTTTAACAGCAAGGCAGGTTTATGGGAATTTCCACTGCGTCTCACTCTCCTGTCGCCCGTGTCTGAAATAAATGTTTTCAGCAGAACAGAAATGCAGTTTGATTGAATCTTGTATTACATGCTCAGGCCACAAGCTAGATAGGCCGCTATAAGGACTATATATAGCACGGTCCTGGGGCTCAGTGCCTGGGAGCAGAATCTGCAGCCAAGCAGAATTTGTACCCTGCCAGGGAAGGATTGTAGATGCAACCTTTTATTGCATGCAGGGCTAATACTCCACAGTCTTACATGCTGCATCCAGCTACCAGCTCTATGTGTGCACTGCGCTTTATAGCTGGGCTACGCCGTGCCCCCCTTACACATTGAAATCAGGTTGTGCATTTTGCATTTACCTCCCTGCAACATAAAATGATTATTTCAGGTGCAAATTATAATCCAAAAGCTGATTTTGCTCCTAAATCATCCCCTCGACATGCTATAAGCTTCAATTTATTAAAATTGCGTCAAGTGCAAAACTTGTGCTGAACTAGAGGAACCAATAAGCAATTAGGCTTGTTCTGATTGGTTGATGAGGGTCACAGCAGATGTTGCACCTAATTCAGCTGTAACGTGTTCAAACCTAGTGGTTATTAATGACCATTGGGGGGCGGGTGTATTGAAGATCTGTATTAGGATCTCAGGGGACCTAAAGCCCCTTTTATACATTTTACAGTGCAGTAGTTTAATGTATTTGTATTTGCACATCTGTGTATCTCCGTACATATATAAAGGAATATTATCTACATATATGTGGGATATCCAATGCTAAAATGAGCTCCAATGGTGGAACTACATCCCCAAACCTGACAAAACTGGGTGGAGTTACACCGCAATATGGGCGTTTCTGTGCAGGAGTTGGTACGGATTGGGTGGGGCTTATCTTGTCCCGATTCTGCATTGGGGGGTATGTATTGCGTCATTATTTGAGCAAACAAGTAGTTCCATCAGTGGGAATCTGGGAGGTTAGTCATCCCAGGAGGGAGAGAGAGGATTAGAGAGAGAGGGAGACACTGGACATCTCTTCATTTTCCTTTTTTATTACATCACTCTCTCTTCATTAAGAGAGATCAATTTTATGTAGAACCAAACTCTAGAATTCACTTTAAATCTGTTAGCAATAGAGGTACTTGGGCTCGGTTTTCTGAAAACCGAACCCACCCGAACATAGGGAATCCGAATAGGATCGCGAGCCGGCTCGGTACTCTTATGCGTCCTCAGATCTGAATCGAGGCAAAACATCATCATTGCGTTGTTGGATCTCGCGAGTTTTGGATTCCATAAGTACCTCCCTCCCCAGGAGATCCAGCGCCATTGCTCACACAGAAACAGGAGGGGTAGCAATGTTCATGTCACTCTCCAGTCTCCAGTGACATTTCCCAGTGCCATTGCTCACACAGAAACAGGAGGGGTAGCAGTGTTCTTGTCACTCTCCAGTCTCCAGTGACATTTCCCAGTGCCATTGCTCACACAGAAACAGGAGGGGTAGCAATGTTCTTGTCACTCTCCAGTCTCCAGTGACATTTCTCAGTGCCATTGCTCACACAGAAACAGGAGGGGTAGCGTTGTTCTTGTCACTTTACAAAAGTTGACTGGAAATTACTGAAAATTATTGTTATTGAGGTTAATAATAATGTAGAAACAAAAAAGAGACAAATTATGTGATTTTAACAATAAAAAAGGATTTAAAGAAAAAAATAGGGATCCAAAACCAAAACACAAAGTTAATCCAGATCCAAAACCAAAACCAAAACACGGGGGTCAGTGAACATCTCTAGTTAGCAAACAAAACATGATAAAACACCATTAAATAGTTACTTGTTAAACGAAAAAGGTATATATAAAAGGTAACATAACTTACTGTATCGGTACATATGAAACGCCCTGTATTCGCCTTAGAGAACGGGTGGGAGGTGGAAAGAGAGAGAGAGTCCTCTGTGTAGGAGAGCAGCGTCCATTTTGTCGTAGCACACAGTGGGGTCACAGAGCTCAGCCTACCTATGTGGGAGTCTCCTGGACATTTTGCAGTAGGCAGCGATGTCTCAGTCCTCTCTCTGACCTCTGACCCTCAGCTACTGCCACCTGCAGACCTCCCCTCCTCCTCCCCACCTGGGCTCGGTCTTGGGGCTGCAGACAGGTGTGTAACCACACCTTCTCCACGCTTTGGGGGCGGGGCCTACATTCCGTGGCCTGGACAGGTGGCCGATCACCGCCACTAAGCCTGTAACTGCCACCAGCAACAAGAACGACAATGATTTTCTTTCTAGAGTAGATGGTAAAATTATCACATTTATGTCACCTTAAAAAAAGACACAAAATTACAAATTCATTTTATTTTGCATCTAATACTTGTAGCATTAATTTGTGCTTTTGCTGAGTCTGTGACACATTTAATAACTGGGGTTATAAACAAAGCCATTGATGATTCCTTAATTAGGCAAAGGTTTAACTTCAATCTTTTCTTTGAATCAGACAGATTATGGCAGATGAAAGTCACATAATATGTTAATGGGAATCCTGCAGCTAATGAAACAATGAATATATGAATATATTTGTGCAAGAAATAGGAATGATAGAGATGATAATCGTATTAAAAAATATTAATGTGAAACAACAATTAGTCTAATTCACAGAAAGATTTTATATCAGTAAATACCGACTTCAGTATGATAATATTTTTGCAGCGTTTGTCGCATCCCTTTTTCCCGTCGGTCTGACAGACGCACAATCTGCCCCTGACTAATATACAGTTGCTGACTGCTCCACATCTGTGTGAGGTGCTCAGTAAGAAACATCCTGCAATACGGATTGTGACAGTATTATAGTTCTATTTACTAACATTCATAGAGGCCCTTGTGCCTTATGTAGGAATTATATCTAAGGTATAACACAGCTTCACATACCAATATATGTAGACCCTGTACTGTCTACTGTTTGTGCATTGTACGGCGCTGCGGAACTCTTGTGGCGCCTAACAAATAAAGGATAATAATAATAATAATAATAATAATAATAATATATACAGACATCATCATCATTTATTAATATAGCGCCAACATATTTCATAGGTCTTTACAATTGGGGACAAACATAGTAAACTAATAAACAAAGTGGGTAAAACAGACAAAGAGGTGAGAAGGCTGCTCGCAAGCTTACAATCTATGTGACAATGGGAGTTTGACACAGTGGCGGATCGCCCCCCCTAGCAGGGGTTTGCTGCCGACGGCTGCACACTGCAGGTCCGTTCAGCAGTGACAGTGTGCTGTCCGGCTGCTCTGATTGTATTTAAAACACAATCAGAGCAGCGGGGCAGCCCACTGTCACTGCCGAGCGGACCTGCAGTGTGCAGCCGTCGGCAGCAAACCCCTGCTAGGGGGGGCGATCCGCCACTGTGTCAAACTCCCATTGTCACATAGATTGTGCAGACCGCCGGCAAACGTAGAATGCAGAAAGGGGGCGGGGCCTAAATCGCCCCACCCCCCTAAATTGCCCGGGGTAGAAAATGTTCCTACATCCGCCCCTGGTTTGACACATGAGGTTAAGTCTACATTTGGCATTTGGCCCAGCCAGACTGCAAAGGTAAAAGTGACTCATAAGCTAAATGATCCCGTCACACAACAATGTTGGTCAGGGGGTAGTTGTCTTGTGTGAAATTGTGTAACAGGTGGTAATAGGGTAATGTAGTGAGGTTAAGAGGGTGGTTGAGGAATATTATAAGCTTGTCTGAAGAGGTGGGTTTTCAGAGAATGCTTGAAAGTTTGTAGACCAGAGGAGAGTCTTATTGTGCGAGGGAGGGAATTCCATAGAGTGGGTGCAGCCCGAATAAAGTCCTGTAACCAGGAATGGGAGGATGTAATGAGTGTGGATGAGAGACGCATATCTTGTGTAGAACGGAGTTGCCGAGTTGGGAGATATTTTGAGACGAGAGGAGATGTATGTTGGTGCAGCTTTGTTGATGGCCTTGTAGGTTAGTAAGAGTATTTTATATTGGATTCGGTAGAAAACAGGCAGCCAGTGTAGAGACTGACAGAGTGATTCAACAGAGGAATAACGATTTGCAAGGAAAATCAATGGTGCAGCTGCGTGCAAAATAGATTGTAAGGGTTTGATTCTGTTTTTGGGAAGACCAGTAAGGAGGGAATTCCAATAGTCAATGTGGGAGATGATAAGTGCATGAATTAAGGTTTTTGCAGTGTCTTGTGTGAGATATGTGCGAATTCTGGAAAGGTTTTTCAGATGTATATAACATGATTTAGATATATAGAGTCAATGTGGGGAACAAAGGACATGGACGTTGTTAGAAATAATCCTTGTAGTGGTTTTGCAGTAATGGTGAAGTAGAGTTGAACAGTTGACTATTTGTAATATACAATAATATCAGTGAGATCAGCACATCACTTGGCCGTCATTAAACCTCTTCTACTGACGCTGGCGGTTTTATGAATAGCGCTAATAGGCGTCTTTCAACAAAACAAAAACGTAACATCCTCCCCTCTAAACGTAGCCTAGAATTATCTCCATTAACACTCATTGTGTGAGGAACTATAACTAGAGAATCACAATCTGCTGCCTGAAAGGCCAATTATAATACTGCAGTCAGTGCAGGTCTCCTGGTTACAGTACAGAAATCTACTTTACAGCAGCCACGGATGTCTAACCCGCACGCTCTTGAAATCTCATTCCTGCCTTTATATACGTCTATATATGTCTGGAGCTGGAGGGCTGCCAGAGAGAAAAGTGAAGAAACATCTAACAGGAGAAACAATGAGACTCTCTGCACAGACTTAGGGGGAGATTCAATTATCCGCCAAGTGTCTGCGAGACAGTTTGTGGCGGAGATATGACAGAAATCTCTACCGTAATTGCCAGCAATGTGCGCTACGCGATGTGCCACGTGCTACATTGCCAGCAATTAAACTCGCCCTTAGAGGCGTTTCCAAGACATTAGACCCGATGCTAAGTCGTCCTGGTGTCTACCAGTCTCTATTCCTCCCGCAATATTCTCTTTGCTGTTTCCAATGACCACGTTGAAGTTTGAGTTAAAGAATAAGAACTGTTATACTCAGCAGAATTAATAAGGGTCCTTGTTGCACAATATACATTCCTAAGAAGCAGATCTTAAGTTTGGGTTATTATAAGTCAGCGATTATCAGCGACAATAATGGGGACACCAAGCCGGATCATTTAAAAACATAGTTGAGTCGTACAGTCATGTGAAAAGAAAGTACAGGCTTACTGCTTCCATATCATAGACACAAATACTACAGCTTCTATTTTCTATCTCTCAGAACTGATATCGTGTTGCTTCCTTCCCCCTGCCAGATCTCTGCTAACCTTTTTTCAGATTCCTCCTTCTCTCTCATTTCCCTTCTTTTTATAATTATTATTTGTCCACTTTTTTCTTGCTTACTCTCTTATCCTTCAGTATCTCAGCCATTTCATACTTGCTTATTTCCTGAATCACCTCAACTGACTTTCCCACTTTTATTCTCATTTATTCTCTCATTGTCACGATGCACCAGTATTCTGCCTGGTAACACAATCCCATTGGCCGGCTGCGGATTACAAATGCTCTTACAAATATGTGACACATATGGGCGTATTCAATTGTCGGCAGAAACGCCGAAAATCCCACGGTCCGCGCACTATTACCGTTATTATGGTAATAGTGCACGGAAAAAACGTTAATACAGTAATTTTCTCGCTGAAATTTCAGCTCGTAGCTCCCTGAGCCGCAAGCTGAAATCCAGCTAACTACTACCATAATAACGGTAGTAGTTTTAAAGCAGCGGGATTTCGCGACAATTGAATATGCCCCATATTGTTTTATATATGTCAGTGGTACAGCTCCCAATCAGAAAGATGCTGTTCAGTGTTCAGGTGAATGACAGAATTGGAGGTCCGAGAGACCGCCGCTGAGGCTGGGGAACTACTGGGCCCAGCATGCACTGGAAAGGGAAGTGATCCTTGGTGAACAATGATATTGAACTGGATAAAAGAAATAATATTCTTTTTATAAGGCCAGGAAATTAGTCAGACATATTTTTGGGGAGAGCTTTTGGCAAAAGTCTTCTTCATCATCATCAACATTTATTTATATAGCGCCAGCAAATTCCGTAGCGCATCTTCCGTAGCGCCTTAAATTGAACATTGAGTCAACCTTTTACCAGTGCACCATAAATGCATGCATTTCTTTGGTTTCAAATTTGAGGACAAACATTGTATTGATAGCTAAAAAAAACTTTTAAGTTACTTTCAGATATTATGATAATTATCAATCAGTTATCAGTCTAGTCAGGTTCCTTTGTTTTGCATTTTTGAAGGAAACTACACCCCGAACATGACCTGATCACTGGACATGATCATAATACAATTCTATTACACTCTATACAGACATAGGACACTACACCCCCAACATGACCTGACCACTGGACATGATCATAATACAATTCTATTACACTCTATACAGACATAGGACACTACACCCCCAACATAACCTGATCACTGGACATGATCATAATACAATTCTATTACACTGTATACAGACATAGGACACTACACCCCCAACATGACCTGACCACTGGACATGATCATAATACAATTCTATTACACTGTATACAGACATAGGACACTACACCTCCAACATGACCTGACCACTGGACATGATCATAATACAATTCTATTACACTGTATACAGACATAGGACACTACACCCCCAACATGACCTGACCACTGGACATGATCATAATACAATTCTATTACACTCTATACAGACATAGGACACTACACCCCCAACATGACCTGACCACTGGACATGATCATAATACAATTCTATTACACTATATACAGACAGAGGACACTACACCCCCAACATAACCTGACCACTGGACATGATCATAATAGAATTCTATTACACTCTATACAGACATAGGACACTACACCCCCAACATGACCTGACCACTGGACATGATCATAATACAATTCTATTACACTCTATACAGACATAGGACACTACACCCCCAACATGACCTGACCACTGGACATGATCATAATACAATTCTATTACACTCTATACAGACATAGGACACTACACCCCCAACATGACCTGACCACTGGACATGATCATAATACAATTCTATTACACTCTATACAGACATAGGACACTACACCCCCAACATGACCTGACCACTGGGCATGATCATAATACAATTCTATTACACTATATACAGACATAGGACACTACACCTCCAACATGACCTGACCACTGGACATGATCATAATACAATTCTATTACACTCTATACAGACATAGGACACTACACCCCCAACATGACCTGACCACTGGGCATGATCATAATACAATTCTATTACACTATATACAGACATAGGACACTACACCCCCAACATGACCTGACCACTGGACATGATCATAATACAATTCTATTACACTATATACAGACATAGGACACTACACCCCCAACATGACCTGACCACTGGACATGATCATAATACAATTCTATTACACTCTATACAGACATAGGACACTACACCCCCAACATGACCTGACCACTGGACATGATCATAATACAATTCTATTACACTATATACAGACATAGGACACTACACCCCCAACATAACCTGATCAATGGACATGATCATAATACAATTCTATTACACTATATACAGACATAGGACACTACACCTCCAACATGACCTGACCACTGGGCATGATCATAATACAATTCTATTACACTCTATACAGACATAGGACACTACACCCCCAACATGACCTGACCACTGGACATGATCATAATACAATTCTATTACACTCTATACAGACATAGGACACTACACCCCCAACATGACCTGACCACTGGACATGATCATAATACAATTCTATTACACGATATACAGACATAGGACACTACACCCCCAACATGACCTGACCACTGGACATGATCATAATACAATTCTATTACACTGTATACAGACATAGGACACTACACCCCCAACATGACCTGACCACTGGACATGATCATAATACAATTCTATTACACGATATACAGACATAGGACATTACACCTCCAACATGACCTGACCACTGGATATGATCATAATACAATTCTATTACACTCTATACAGACATAGGACACTACACCTCCAACATGACCTGACCACTGGATATGATCATAATACAATTCTATTACACTGTATACAGACATAGGACACTACACCCCCAACATGACCTGACCACTGGACATGATCATAATACAATTCTATTACACTGTATACAGACATAGGACACTACACCCCCAACATGAACTGACCACTGGACATGATCATAATACAATTCTATTACACGATATACAGACATAGGACACTACACCCCCAACATGACCTGACCACTGGACATGATCATAATACAATTCTATTACACTATATACAGACATAGGACACTACACCCCCAACATGACCTGATCACTGGACATGATCATAATACAATTCTATTACACTATATACAGACATAGGACACTACACCTCCAACATGACCAGGATTTCCTATGCCATGAGAGCATCTCTCCCCTAATGACGATGCCGTGAGGAATAGAACACTACGATATAAGTAATATTTAGCCGGCAGTGTGTTGTCTGCACAGTGGTTCATGTAACAGGTAATTTTATGCTGTTCTTGTTTTGCCAACAGAACCCAGTTGTTACCTCTGCAGCTCAGCTAATCACACAGAACTGTAAAATGTTTTGGAAAAGCTTCTCCTCAATAGCTTATTGCAACCTTTCCAACTTCTACAGTGCTAATTTGGAATGTAATGTAATTATCAGGCATCCTACTGCTGAAAATAAATGCAATTCAGCCTCCGAACCTTTCAATGAACAACAAGCATCTCTGCGGCTGCCAAGTTCCTTGTGCACCTGTTCTCCGGAGCTGAGGGACCTGTAATCGGACCGATCACAAGATGCAAAGTGATTGAAAAAGTCCAGGGACTTAGTTAATAGGAAAATGGGGGAACCCCAACTGGCCCATGACAATAATTGAATACCTCCAGTCTTGGTTTGTGCTCCTGGGTGCTGGTCTTACATGGAGAATCCCGAAGCCTCAGGTTTGTCTTGATGTGTTTCCTGGATGTGGCCGGGGCTTAGAATTACTGCAGGTTTACGTATCAGTGCAGGCAATTATCTGCAGGAACAGTTTCCGTGTAAGACAATATAGTCACTGGTATTAAAAGTATTTTTTTTAATACACAGGAAAACAGGAATGGGAGCACACTGTACCCACAATATACTGTATATCTGTATGTACATGTTTTATAAGCATTACGTACATGTGTCTGTTCAAACTCCTAGAAAATAAGAATTTCCTGTGTACAATCTATATGTATGTGCTAAACACATATGTAAATTCTTTAACTGCAAGTGGGCGTGTTCACGTGTGTTCCTATTGAGGTGAATACTGCACTTATTATCTAACAAAATACACAGGGCCTGATTAATTAAGGAACAGGATTGCTGATACATGCAGTATTTTGCCTAAAAATCACTCTGCCTATTCCCAGAAACGGACCGCAGACCAGTGAACGTCCAATTCATATTCAATTGCAAAGGACCCTACGACAGTCTACAATTACAGGGGCAGAACAGGTAGCCCATAATGGGCTCCCTTGTCCGGGGTCACTGGGCCATCTGCATTTTTTCCAGTTTGTTTCTTTTAAAATGCCCAGGACTGTCTTTCCTCCTGGGCACGTTGGGCAGTTGCCCTGGGGCCCCACGAGCATAGGGGCCCTATAGGCAGGGCCAAATAGAAGTCTATTCCCCCATGTATCAAGGCGCAGGTTTTTTTAATGTTTAAACAATGATTTTTGTTGCAGGGACCAATAAATATAAACTTAATTTTATTGATAATTTACATTTTTATTCCTGCGAGTGGTTGTGGACGTAGGGGCCCAAATACACTGCTTTGCCCGGGGGTCATAATGTTGTTAAGATGGCCCTGAAAATGCTCCTAATAGGTTGTTGAGTTAAGTCTCGCCCCCCGGGGTAAAATTTGCAGCTCTCCCCTGCTCAGAAGTGTCCGTTCCTGCAGAGGAGATAATTATTTCCATATAATACTCCAGTGCTTATAATATATGTATTTTATATCAACTCGTGTGAAATCTGTATAAAGGGTGAGTATTGATGTCCTAGCTTATAACTGATTATCTTCATTAGATAAATTTGCACAATATATTATAAGCAATGACGCATCCTCTGCTATAAATTAGATGGATATTAGAAGTCACCTAGGCTGCTCACAGACCTCCATACCCATATAATGTTCATAGGGACTGCATTAACCTTTATATAGCGACCAGGCTGGATCTTGTTTCCCTTCCATTATTTACTACAGACAAATATGTGATAGTGCTGGATAAATACGTGATAATTTGGATACATACTGTATATCAGTAAAACATGCAAACTAGTTAAACCTAAAGCCTCACTATCACTAGCAGTGACTCCCAACATCTCCAGGTAGACCAGAGGAGGATAATGGGAGTTGTTTGCCAATAACAATTTGACTGTTGAATCCGCAGCTACTGGAGTGAACGCTGCAAGTTCCCATCCAAAGCAGCCGCAGTGATAATATTTCTGAGTGATGTTATCAGGACAGAATTTCCATGTTCCGTCCTCTTTATCTGGAGCAGATAAAGATAAAGTAGAGACACAATTGTCATAATTCAGTAAATACAGTTATCAGGTTATGTACTGTACGTTCTGTAATAAATATTTGCTGGTGCGAGAGCAGAGGGGCGACGTGGTGCCTCAGGCAGGATGTTAGAGGGTTTCAATTCTGGTAATATAACTTTAAAGTAGAAACAACACTGGAAAATGGGGCAGGAAGGCAAAAGCCCAACTCCCAAGGCTGCTCTTGGCTGAACATGGGAAAATTCATCCCAGATGGCACCAGGACACATGTAACTATAATGGTTCTCAGACAGATGTCCGTCTTCTATGAAGCACCAGGAATTCTGTTCACTATGACTTAGCAAAATGTTGTCTAAAATTTTCTGAATTGTGGCAAAATTAGTTTTTTTAAAAAAAAAAAAATTCTCTTAAAAATCATGATTAGCTTTGTTTAGCTCCAGCTCAATACATCCACTGCTTCAGTCTCCAACCTCCAATGTCTGTGGAGCGGTAGGTAACGCAACAAGTGAGAGCTAGAGAGGGTACTTGCATGGTAACATTTAGAGGGGGTTTGTGTCGGCATATAAAATGGTGCAGCTGTGTTTAAAAAATAACAGAGACTAGTACTTAACATCTCCGTTCTACACAAGCTATCAGTTCCCAATATGACACAAATTCAGCTAACATCAAAGACACCCTTTATAAATATATCATTTTTGCTCATTGTGCATTTAGGGTGAGTGCTCTAAGATGTGTTCTGCTGTACTTTCTGCCTAATACTACTGGTAGTGATGGTTGAGAACCATATCTGTAGATCGCTTGGAGTGTTCTTGTGGAATTATTACATATATTAAGTGATGATGATTGCGAACTTACAAGGATGTGCAGCGTCTGTTCCAGAATGATAAACATGTATATAATCATCATCGCCATCAGCAAGGACAACAATGCTAAATGTACAAATAACATGTTCATTTTGGAAAGTGCCATCTGGTTTATCAGACGTGTGCTTCTCTCCATAAGTGGGATCACAGCTGATGTACAGAGCTTTGTTTCCTCATGACTCTTTGTGCATTTACTGAGCCTAATTGATTAAGGAACGCAAATCAAACATATTATTAGTTCTTTTAACAATGCACATAAACCGGGCACACGCACATCGTATTCAACAAGGAGCGGATCAGAAGATACGTCTGGTGATGTATACGGGTCTAGGTCCGCTCTGCTCTAACATACAATACACTGCAGGATACGTCCAATACATACTGGGAATATAAAGTCACAAAAGAACACACAGAGAGAAAAAACTATCCAGTTAATGTCACCTGTTAATAAAAAACTAATTCTTTTTTTTATAAAGTACATTCAACAGGATGTTATTATTATGATTATTATCACCATTTTTTTATGTAGCGCCACTAATTCCGCAGCGCTGTACAGAGAACTCACTCACATCAGTCCCTGCCCCATTGGAGCTTACAGTCTGAATTCCCTAACACACACACACACACACACACACACACACACACACAGACTAGGGACAATTTGTTAGCAGCCAATTAACCTACCAGTATGTTTTTTTTGGAGTGTGGGAGGAAACCGGAGCACCTGGAGGAACCCACGCAAACATGGGGAGAACATACAAACTCCACACAGATAAGGCCATGGTCGGGAATTGACCCCAGTGCTGTGAGGCAGAAGTGCTAACCACTAAGCCACCGTGTTGTCTATTAATGTCTACTGAAAATAAAATACATTTATACAGTTGCTCCTGATACAAACACATGTTATAGCTGTATACACAGCCGTCATCACTAGTAATCAGCACTTACACCTGACCTGTAGCTGGTACAAGTGATACGACTGAAAATCACGTACCTGAGAGATGCCCAAAGCTTGATTTGGCTACTGCTACGTGTACTCTCCATTACTGTTCATTGTTTACGTGAATACTCCCGTAAAAATGACAAATTGTTTAAAATGTTTACCACCCATAAACAACCAATGTATCGCATTCATTTTTCTGTATGATGTTTTGAAACCTAGTAGCTGAGAAGCGCAGATTATTCTGTGTGATGGACAGGGGGGGTCACATTCGTTAGGAAGTATTTGCACAGACAGTTTCCATGCGGACAACAATGGCGGCCTTTCTGTGCCTCCAGTAGAGGCTCCTTCATTTGATGAGAGAGGAACGAAGCTGGGATGAGAACAGACTTTATTTCTTTGTAACAGAAACACACAAGGCGCTCTCACTAGGTAGATATAATGCAGCACCTCATAAATAGTGCCCTCTTAATATCTTTATTTCTATAACATTGAGAAACAATTCAATGCCTGACCTACATTGAAGTTTTTGCCTTCCACGTTTCCTTATCATTAGCCGTCTACATGATAACGCACCTGCCAGGCTGTCTATACGCTGGATATTTGATGGGAAGCAGATATTCTGCGCTACTTTGGAAATAATTGGTACCTTTTCATAAAGAAAATCTTTCGGGTGGGAACAAGTTTAAAATTCTAAGACGTGAGAAAAAAAATGTTAAAAAAGCATCACCAACTGAGATTAACTAATTCTATAACAAATGGATGGCGCAGCAAGCGAGTGACTTTCTATTGTCCTGTATTGATAGACAGCAGGCAGGGAAGATTCCTGAACTGCAGAAAAGTTTGTTTAAGAGTAACACTTTTTCCTAATTAAAATCACTGTTCTGTGTGCTGCAATTCACTGGAATAACTTCGGAATTGTGCTTGAAATCAACTGCTGAAAATGCAGAAACACACTGTTCTTAATAACTGACAGTCCTTAGCAACCCCTGTAACCATTGATACTACCAGTGTCGTTTACGTTTTGTTTACATGGTTACAGGGCTTGCTAAGGAGTGCCAACCTTTTAACAGCTTATCTGTCAAATGGTAACATTGTGTGCTTGGGAATTTTAAGGTGTTATTTCAGGCATTTTTATGGGATAAAATGCGGCCTCCGTTTATGTTTTATATCTCAGGTGACCTTGAACTACCACATGGGTCACATAGAACACAGCTGCACATTACCAGGGAGCCAATCTGAGACTGTACCTATATATCTGGACAATACCGGGCGGATGCACAATGACATATACACTACCTCGTTAACAATATGGAACGCCAGCTGCGTTCTTCAGACAGATATTTGGGAGAGGGGGACACAATGTTTTTAGTTTGTTTTGTTCAAAAATGATACGTACGGTTTAACATTCAGACTTTATGTTATAAACCTAATGTTTGCTCCCACAATACTCAGTGGTTTTGTATTCTTTATTATTAGCTATGATTTTTCTTTCGTAATAATAGGACCCCCACCCCTCTCGGTACTCCGTCTGCGGAGCTGATCAAAGAGCTTTATTTCCACTACCTTGCTATTAGTATATCAGTCTATATTCCTGGATAGAAAAATCAGGACATGTGAGGCTACACCCTATCTCATATAGGGTGTGAACGATGCGCCATAGGACTAGGAAACTGACATTGAGGATACTAGCAGCATAAAAAGTGAGGAATCTGTATTATATAAATAAATTCTATTTATTAAAACATCAATTGACAACGCAGACAATAAATAACAGACTTCAAAAATATTTTTTTCTCTCTCAGATGATTATAATCCCAGCATTGTTCATGTAAAGATTATCCTGATGTTACCGGTCTCCCAAAAGAGCAGCGGATCTTGTATTAAATAGTATAATAACTCACTTCAGACACACATCCACATAGCCAGAGATTGCCCACGATCAGGGTCTCTCCACAGTGATCACAGCCCGATATCGCCCACGATCAGGGTCCCTCCACAGTGATCACAGCCAGAGATCGCTCCCGATCAGGGTCCATCCACAGTGATCACAGCCAGATATCGCTCACGATCAGGGTCTCTCCACAGTGATCACAGCCAGAGATCGCCCACGATCAGGGTCCCTCCACAGTGATCACAGCCAGAGATCGCTCCCGATCAGGGTCCGTCCACAGTGATCACAGCCAGATATCGCTAACGATCAGGGTCTCTCCACAGTGATCACAGCCAGAGATCGCCCACGATCAGGGTCCCTCAACAGTGATCACAGCCAGAGATAGCAGAGTGATACATTGTAGCCGCAAGATACTAGGACATGTAAAAAAATTCAAGTGTTTTTTCCCCTTTGATTTTAAAAGAAGATTAAATTGATTCTTTGTGAGACTAGAAAACGCAGGGTGAAAATGAAGTAAATATCCAGCATTGCTCCCTCCCCACAAACCTCTGATCTACCCCCCCCCCCCTCCCCCAACTTAGCTGGAGACCACACAATACTCTGCACAATTCTGCCCTTTTGAGTTGGTTCATGTACATGGTCGATGAGCGCAAGGTGTGATGACCGTAACAGACCAAACGCAGGACTCTGCAACCCGTAACTGTGAAACCTCTGAAGTTTTGTAGGCAGCACATTAGATTTAACTATACAAATAGATTTCCCCTTATTGGTTTAGATGCTGCAGAGAAAGGCAATTGCTTCATTGTGGCAGAAGCATTTCTTAATGTCCCCCAATATCTATCTACTGTGCAGTCTGCCGGGACCGTTATATAACAGCATGGGGTAAATACGGAGAGATGTAAAGGGCAGACACAGACCATGCCCCGCAGATAACATTTATATGTGAGCACAGAGAGGGGGCGCTGTGAGCGAAGGGGCAGTAACTACCAATGTGCGTAACTTGATGCCTGTTATCAGCGTCTCTGTAACAAGGATTTTATGCTTGGTAGTAGTAACGGAATAGAATTGTCGGACAGATAACATCTGTTATATTACTGCTCTTGTTTCTCCTGTAATAGTCAGCTTGATGTACCGGGGGCACACATACCCACTCTCTATTTTGCCCCCCCCCCCCCGCATACTGCTCAATAACTGTTATTACACATTGTAACCGTTTCCCAAAAAGTGGGACTGTTATCAGGTTAAAAAAGTTTCCACTAGTCAACTGATATTACCCAATATAAGGGTTTATTTTATTATTAGGAGAAACCCCATTTCTGTGGGTGTTTTCCCCCAAAAATATTTTTTGGGAATCATTGGTTGGCAAGATTGTTTCCACGACTACATGTGGGGGTGATCTTGCAGCAAAAAGTGAGTGAACACCACATCATATTAATATTAATACCCATAAGAAACAAACTAATACCAATAATCAAAATGATTAATTATTTTCCAATGAAACACAACGCAAGGCTCAATGGTGTTTTGCGTGACACAATGTTCTTTTAAAATCCTATTTAAACAGTATCGCTCCATTAAGTATATTCTAAGCTACGTACATATGTATTTAACAAGGCACAGGTGAATTCCTTTGTCTGAACAAGTCTGTAGTTATCCAGTGTACTGTCCCAATCTTTGAAACATGGCAGCATTGTATGGGCATGCAGAGAGGGGGGGGGGGGGGGGGGGGGGGGCTAAGGCACCATACCATTTTAAATACTAGGACAATTAAATAAAGGGGGCAGATGTACTCTGTATCACCATCTGCTGGCCACAAGCGGTTCTGTACGGGTTGTACTAGGCCTTTTCAAGGCAGAATTTTTTGACTGTTATGTCCGTAGACTATTAAAATCCACTCCCAGAAATGATCTATGTATACATGTAGAGTGTAAGCTTCTGAGAACTAAATGATGTCCCAATGCCATTGATTTAGCCTTTTTTTCTCCCTTTCAGTATTTAGTATGTTGTGGATTATTCTGACACTTTATAAATAAGTAAAAGTTACATTTGTTATTATCCGTCTGTGCAGCCTCTTCAGTTTCTTTTGTTATTCTTGATACAAAGTGATGGGGAAACTTTGAACTGAAACATGTATAAAGAATGAAAACAAGAGATTTCTTTGCGCACAGCGTGACTGTTCACTAATTGGAAAGCAGCGGAGTAGTACAGATGTGTTGCCAAAATTTCTTCAGAAAAAGAGTAAACATTTGGAGAACACAGAGTATAGAATATAATGTCTATATTTCCTACACTTCATAATGTACATTTGTTTTCCTTTCTTCTCATATCCAGTTAATGTACCATGGGGCTAGTCACTCACAGGCAAACCGAGGGGGGAAGGGGGGGGGGGGGGTTCCTAGTGCCTGGAAACCCCCTCCAATCCTGGGGCACTGTATAATTGAGGTGGCTGGACTCTGCCCCCGCTTCACACGGCTCTGCTTGAATAGTGCACACAGCATTGCCCATGTATATTATGGGATAGGAAGAGTTGAAGAGCAGCCAAGCACTGTCTAATATTATAGCCACGCCCCCATGCATGCTGGTCACGCCCACTGGTATATACATATATTTGTTTTTAGGCCCTTAGATGATGTCAGGAAACAGCTGATTGACAAGCTGTTCTGATCCCAGAGGATACTGGGTAATTTGAGCATCTTCAGGGTTAGTATTTAACACATTAAAAACAGATTATTAGCACCTCTTCCTTCTTATTCTAAAACATTCATCTCCATGGCCCTGACATCCGTTCTTTTAAAGTTTGTGGTTTCATAAGTGCGTCTAAAATTGTGGCCAAATTTATAGTCCTGACCTGTTAGTGGGACCACATACTACACTGATACGTGGGAGGTACCCAAGGAGCGGCTGAAGCTCTATCTACAGCTGCACAGGACATACTGATCTCCGCTTCATATATCCCATCCTGGACATGTGCACGGTTTCTGTATTTATCAATCATTTGTTTATTTGGAAGAAATAATAATTCTGTTTGAAGCCAGAGAGACAGTTGGCGGAGGGATGACATTAGAACCAGTTGTGTTTGGGATACATTTAGGCATTTGTGGGGCCTAGACCAATAGGAACACAATAGATAAATGATATTTTATGACGTTGGCTCCGTAACGTTTATATGTAATGATCCGGCCTCCGTCCTGCTGTAATACTCCTGTCCTTTTTAGGTCACCAATAATTGCAGTTTGGGCTGAGAGAAAATACTTTTTTGTCTGGAATATCACTGTGCTGTATCTATACCCAGATCCATACCCAGGCTCAGAGCAGATGGTCAGTTCAGCTGGCACAGAATCTGTAAGACGCCACCGTCTGCTTCCTGGGAAAAATCTGCCACCTTATAAATCTCAGAAGCAGAAACTACAAATGCGACGAGACAGAAATGACAACATATCCGTCCATCTGTGTCATCGGTTTCTCATCCTTCTTTGGAAGATTATCGATCGGATCATTGATTTTTGTTGTGTAAAGCGTTGTCCAATGTATGCAGCCATGAGAAGCTCCGCGAAGTGCCGCAGGCTGAATACTGTCTCTGCTGTCTGTAGCTGTAATTCAGGACTTCTATATCAGACCTATTGATGGGAGGCAGATAGATACATAAACCCATGTTATCATCGGATGGTGCCGTTCCTTATACTGCGTTGTGCCAAGCTCTCTGCACCAGCTTGCACCAATGATATGGCGCCAATGTGAAGGTTCGTAGAACTGGATCTCGTTGGACTTGTTGGGTGATTGGAGCACAGAGATTACTGAAATGTTGGCTGTAGATCTTCAGACATAGGGGCACATTTATCATTAATCGGCAAAAGTGAGAAATAGATATCAATCCTTATCGCAAGGATAAGGATTGAACTATTTCTCACATTTATTAAAAAGGGATCACAGAAACAGCAGTTCCGAAAAACTGCGGGTTCTGTGATAGAAAAAAAAATCACACTTACCCCCCTCTTCGGATGCGCTGTCTCGGGATCTCCTCTTCGTTCCTCTTCTTCCTTCAATTGCGCATGTGCAGTGCACATGCGCACAAAGTCCCCACTCTGTCTCTGCAACTATCGTTGCAGAGAGAGCGCGCTGAGTGACAGGGAGGGATCATGTGATCCCTCCACACATGCGCTGTCCAGCTCTGCTCTTCGGAGCAGAGCTGACAGCAGTGGATGTCTTCAATTCGGACGATGTACGCCAGCCTCAGCTGGTACATTAACAAGACAAGTTCCCGAAAAAAATATTTTTTTTCGGGACTTGTTAGATTGCGGCCAGGAGCAGTCACCATTCTGTTGAATGGTGACTGCTCCCAAAAATGATCAGGAGTGCAAAGCAGCAGATATCCATGATATCTGCTGCGATGCACCTTTAATAAATTTGCGGAGGGCACATCGGGACTTTAATTCCACGGTAAGTGCACAATAGTGCACTACCGTGATTTGTTAAATATGCCCCATGGGGGCATATTTAACAAATCACGGTATTGCACTATCGTGCACTTACCGTGTAATTAGGTCAACGAAGTGTCCAACTCACATTTATTAAAGGCGCATCGCACTGATGACTGTTGAAATTGAGTCCTTTTCACTGCAGATCGTTTTTGCGAGCGTCACCATACAACAGAATGGTGACTGCTCGGGGCCGCCATTTAACAAGTCCCGAAAAAATATATTTTTCGGGAACTTGTTATGTAAATGTACACCAGCAGCTGAAGCTTTTCTTCTTCGTTATGTCCAGCTCTGCTCCGGAGAGCAGAGCTGGACAGCGCATGTGTGGAGGGATCACATGATCCTTCCCTGTCACTCAGCGCGCTCTCTCTGCAACGATAGTTGCAGAGACAGAGTGGGGACTTTGTGCGCATGTGCACTGCACATGCGCAATTGAATGAAGAAGAGGAACGAAGAGGAGATCCCGAGACAGCGCATCCGAAGAGGGAGGTACGTGTGATTTTTTTATCACAGATACAGCAGTTTATCGGAACTGCTGTTTCTGTGACCCCTTTTTAATAAATTTGAGAAATAGTTCAATCCTTATCCTTGCGATAAGGATTGATAACTATTTCTCACTTTTGCCGATTAATGATAAATGTGCCCCATAAGGAGGAGAACAGCAACTTTCTAAGAACAGAAAAGTGCAATTATCACGCAGGACAGAAGCAGGGAATATCTATATTTATTAAAGGGATAAATACAGCAGACCTGGCCAACCTGTAGCTCTCCAGGTGTTGTGAAACTACAAGTCCCAGCATGCTCTGCCAGCTATTGGCTGTCTGTTTATCTATCTACAGGCAAAGCTTGCTGGGACTTGTAGTTTCACAACACCTGCAGAGCCACAGCTTGGCCAGACCTGAAAATACATCTTTGTATTCAGGGTTCTTCCTGACTGTTCCTGGCAGCAAAACCAGTCGTCATAAGGTGTCTCATCCTTCTGGAAAACATTAATTTATTGGCCTACGTCCCCGGAAACTCTTAGTAAATATATTGTTCTTCTTTCTGCCATCCCTCTGTGCTTTTCAGCCTGGTATTTATACTACGAGAGTTATTTCTTATCATTGGTCTTGGATATAATACAACGCTCTGTATGTACTGTGTCTGTTAATATATGGCTACAGAAGGACCTAGAAACATAATATATATAGATATCACACTCGTCTGAATATAAAGAGGAATAAAGGAGATTTCTACCACTAATTCTTTATAGTTAAAACCCCTTTCTAACTAGTAAATCCGCCCACTGCTTACATACTAATTCCTACCGAGGCAGAGGCTGTTATACTCTGTTTCCTGGTGTCGGGGGAGATACTTGTATTAAAAGTATCAGAGTATCAGAAATTCCAGAGTTCTCTTTTAAAATGAATTTTCTTGCAGAGGATTATTTAATAAATATACATACTAAGTATATACACTTTAGCTTCTACTATGGTGATGGTCTGGACTGTGGGTTTTCAGTTTCACAGACCTCCAAAAAACAAGTAAATCCAATTCCTTGTCCACTGTAATACGGATCTTTTTCGGAACGTTCAGTGATCCCGCTTTGTGTCTTGCTGTGTAACAAAGGACAAGTGTTCCCTGTACACCTGCAGACACAATAACGGGTTATGTAACAATATGTAACAATACGCAAGTTGTCTTCTCTTGTAGTAACACAGGGACTTTTGTACTTCAAAGGCCTTGAAAGGTGCAGCCACAGATACAATCCTGTTTCAGGATCAAATGTCTCTTTTATTTCTTCAGATCTCAGACATTTTTCTATTAGCCTCCGCAGACGTGTCTGCTTATCCCAGACATGAAAATTGCCTGAGTGCGTTCTCCGTTCCTTTGTGTTTTTCTCGCTCCTCTCTAACATATACGACGAGCGGCCGAGGTCTGGGATTCTCTGCACGAGTTATGTGACTGAATTGGCAATTTTCCTGTACAGTAAATACTGTTTAAGCAAAGTAAAGCAATCAGGTGCTGTGGATGTGGTCAATATAAAAACAGGGAGGTGACAAATTGTAATTGTCTCATTTTTTTTTTACCTTTGACAGCCTGTTGGCCATAGCCAAGTTGAACCTTGCTTATGCCAAGGTCTTTATTGGCACAGTCATGGCATTATGGCTACAAATATAGTGCATTTAATAAATAAATATCATAATTATATTGACTCCTGTCTTATAATATATTTATACAAAATATTTTTGCCCTTTTTAAGGAATAAAGCCGGTTGTTCAGCCAGATAATGAAAGAACCAGGGGCCTGATTCATTAAGGATCTTAACTTTAGAAACTTCTTATTTCAGTCTCCTGGACATTTAAATTAAATTAAATCCTGATTTCTGAAATACAAACTGATGCAGAACACTCGGGACCTGATACATTAATTATAGTAAGTATAAAATGGGTAAGTTTTCTCCTGGACAAAACCATGTTACAATGCAAGGGGTGCAAATTAGTTTTCTGTTTTGCACATAAGTTAAATACTGGCTGTTTTTTCATGTAACACACAAATACTTGATAGCTTATTTGTACTCTGAAATTTAAAGTTGATATTTGTGAGCTACATGAAAAAACAGCCAGTATTTAACTTATGTGCAAAACAGAAAACTAATTTGCACCCCTTGCATTGTAACATGGTTTTGTCCAGGAGAAAACTTACCCATTTTATACTTACTATAATTAATGTATCAGGTCCCGAGTGTTCTGCATCAGTTTGTATTTCAGAAATCAGGATTTAATTTATATAATGAAAATCTCTCCCTGTTGTCAGAGAGTCTCATGAAACAGATTTGTCCTAAACTACCTGAACTTGATAGAAAGTTTTGTTAGTGTTACGTTGGTCTGTTCCTGAAGCTGACAGTAATTGTAATGAGCGCTGTACACTATGGGGGGTATTCAATTGTTCCTCCGGGCGCCACCGGAAAGAGCGCGTTAAAACTATTACCGTTTATACGGTAAACTTGCGCGTAAAAACCGTTAATACGGTAGTTTACTCGCTGAATTTCAAGCTGCGAGATGAAATTCAGCGAGTAATTACCGTAGAAACGGTAATAGTTTTAACGCGCTCGTTCCGGCGGCGCCCGGAGGAACAATTGAATACCCCCCTATGTGTCTTATTTGTCTTCAGACACAACTTGTGCTTTTATCAAGAGCACGTAACCTGTGTACCTACCCCCGGATACAAATGCAAAAGTATCTGAGGAATACGTTATAATGTGGATATGGTAGTAACTCGCATGACGTGAATTTACACTTAAGTGTAATTTGTTCGTCTAATTGTAGTAAGTGCACCTGGTTTTACTACATCCATATCTAATCCTAATTCACATGTGAACTCACATGCCTGCATTTCCTTAATTACCCTAATTGACTTTATTACTCCTAAACACTAATGTTTCCTGATGATAACCTCATATTAACCCTTTCACTGCACTCTTCCATGGTCACAAAAGCCCTTTATGACATCATTTACTAACAATTGTCTCATTATTACACATTCGCTTAGAAAAAATCTAACACAAAGATTGGTGTTTTTTAAACAATTTTTTTTATGTACACAGAAAGAAAATGAACAATTTAACAAACAATGTATATATTTCACTTTATTAAACCTAAACATTTACAATTTATTTCTTATTTTAGGGAAGTGAATTGGCAGAATAGCGGCCATCTGTCATGATGTTATATAATGTTGTTTAATGAGATGATTGGTGTCAGATGAATTGTCAGTAAACCCATTAGATTGTTACAGTCAATGCCGCGTTTGGTCATCGGGATCATCCGTCAGTTACATCTGCCGGGGCGCAGGTGTAAACCTTACATCTGAAAACAAGCGCACTTTATACTACGGCTGGATGAATCAGCGGCATCGGCATGGGGGCACCCTTACTGTCCCTTGTCTGCATTCATTCGCTCCTTCCTACCCTCGTTCAGACATGAATTAGGTACAACTGTGTTCATTGACACGAGGCCCGCTCTGACGCATGCGCAGAGCTATTTCACGCAAGATTCGGCACACAAAGTGACTTGCATCCCAAGAATCAGTGCTTCTTAGAATACAAGAATTGAGTAACTGCCGCAGTATTTATTTTACACTAACCACTAATTTAGGCGCTTATTTTTTTGCAGCATAACCATCTGCAACACATATGTTTAAAATTAAATTAAACATTTAGTACGCTGGCTGACTGGGTGAATTAATCTTTTACAGTAGAATAAAACTATTTTATAAAACAAAACCTTAAGAGCAGGATCAGGGGATCCCAGGGCCTCGCCCAGGGGTGGCTGAAAAGCCTCTTTGGGGGAGATGTGCGGATTGATTTGGGCAGGTTTTCACCGAAGCTCTTGGGAGTGAGTGTTTGTGGAAGAGCGGAAGCGCTGACTGATGGTCGGGAGGAGTCACCTGGTAAGAGCGCAGTCGGCGCACTGCTATGTGTAGGTTGCTGGGGAGTGGAACATGAGATTCAAATTTTCTGAGCAGGGATATTTATATATGGGAATAGGGTGTATTTTCAGAGGCGTTCCTCTGGCAAAGATGCGACAATCCTCATCAACAACTCCTAACCTTACTCCCGGTTTATCTCTTAGCTAATATATTTGAAGATCATTGTAACTCAAAATAATACCCATCTGAAAAGGGTTAAGTTGCGTCTACACCCTCCCCCCGTCCACCTCTCCAAGCCCAAGGGGCTGCAACGGCAAGACACGTACAACTCTAAATACGGACGCAAGTTGTGCAGTTCAACAACTTTACATCAATGTGAATTTTTACATGCGACTCTAACTCAGGCGATCTGCGTTTACGTATGAAGAAGTTACGCTCAACCAATGGGATGTTGGGCGTTTGGAGGTGGAGTCGTCTAATATAAGGACAAGTAGAGATGGGACAATACAATATAGGTACGTAGACTGACCGTCCCATGTGCGTAAGTGGCCAATCTATGACCCATAAGTTATTCTCTTGTATCTTCCAGAGAACGGGCATGACAGGAATGTAGGGGAACAGAACATTGATGTCTCTTTATCAATAAACTAATATATAATATACAAGCATGGACCATTCTTTCATTGCCTAAATATTATCTCATATGCCCACATCTTTCTTCGAATAACTTGTTGGAGAAATGAATTGAGTTGCTTCAGAGCTATCAGTGATGTCTTGAATAAAATCTTCTTAATCTTATTACTTTAGTCTCCCTCAACGTGGCATTTCTGTATTTCTGCTGTAATTAAATCTCCTCACAAGCGGCCTGATATAAACCTGGGTATATTTCTGTCTGGCAGGAGGTAGTTATCAGCTCCGTGGTGCTGTTATTTGTGTGGCAAAATCTCAGAACATTTCTCCGTGTCCTGACTTCATTTCCATAAACCGATGTGTCTCACCCGCCAGAGGTATAGTGGTCACCGGGTATCATGTCCACGTGACACAAAACACACAGTGGAGATTTAGGAGAAAACTGGTGCACAAGTCATTTTGGTTGCTCCGGGTTACATCACCTTTTTGCCAACTGTCTTTATAATTGTCCGGCACATAAATGAATCAATTCCAAGAAACGTAGCAGGTGATGGTTTGCATCTGACGCTAGGAGGCTCCGTGTATTTTCGCAGTATATGTTCCATGTTTGAAGTTATTCTGCCCTATAAAGTCATATATGCAAGAGCTACAAATCATCATCATCATTTATTTATATAGCGCCACTGATTCCGCAGCGCTGTACAGAGAACTCACTCACATCAGTCCCTGCCCCATTGGGGCTTACAGTCTAAATTCCCTGACATACACACACACACACACACACACACACACACGCACACAGACAGAGAGAGACTAGGGTCAATTTGTTAGCAGCCAATTAACCTACCAGTATGTTTTTGGAGTGTGGGAGGAAACCGGAGCACCCAGAGGAAACCCACGCAAACACAGGGAGAACATACAAACTCCACACAGATAAGACCATGGTCGGGAATCGAACTCATGACCCCAGTGCTGTGAGGCAGAAGTGCTAACCACTGAGACACCATGTTGCCCGATAAGCAAAAATCTGACAAGTGGAATTTCACCATAATATGGAATAAATAGGCTGTTAATGAAATATATTATTTTGGGATTATGCTCCCTAAGTGATATATAGCATAGTGCCGATTGTCATTATTTATTAAGCCAAATTACGAAATCTCTCTGTAGACCCCTGCAGGAGAAATCAGCAGCTCTCATCAAACCCATACGGCATAGCACATTTTTTACCATTTCACGGAAGAAACCTGAATCGACACAAAAAGATTTTTACGGTACAATAGAACTGTATCTGGACAAACAGCGCTGCGACGCCTCTTCACGGCCGCTGCTAATGTCAGCGTAAGTGCCTCCATTAGCTTTGTATCATTTTCATTTGTGTTATAAATTGACTTGATAAAAACAATTTCATTTTTCCATCAGTCTGGTCGTTTAAATAAGCTTCATTTTTTTTCCTGGGCTCAGAAAGCCGTCAGAGATGTAAAACTGCAATTATAAATTGAATTGGAGAGCACAGGTCCTGTTTAAATGGTGTTATGGAGACGATGGGAGGTCATCGCAGGGAGATATTATTAGATTCTCCTGCGGGCGTTTGTAGAAGGCTCCGATTCTTCAGAAGAACAATGAACATTTATTTGCTGATGAGTCAACTCTGGGAGGACTGGAAAAGATGCTCCGGCATCTACAGGCTCCAGGAGAGGGGGGTGTACAGTGTATAATTATGGATGTCAGATGATGGTTCAGATGGTCTCCTACTAACCATTGGGAACGTTATTAACAGACGTCGTAGGCTATTTTCTAGCTAAGGTGTTGATTGGTCTTACGCTGCAGCTCACTCCTCTCCTATCTCTCGGTCTGAGTGGGTGTCGATGCCCCTCCCACATCAGCTTCAGGACAAGAGGAGAGTTGGGTGGGTGGGGTCTCTTGGTTGCAGTGAATGTATCATTGATAGTGAGTAATAATGTGTTTATTTTATGTCACCAAACTCCACCCAAAACCAAAATGAAAATAGTTATTTTTCATTATCCTTTAAAGGGGAAAAAAAATCACACATTATCTTATCCCGTTGGTAGTCAGTTTAACGATACTGACTACCCCGACAGCGACTACAGCGATATGGCAATTCTGAAGAGTACTACCCCGATGAAGTGATGTGACGACCCAGGAAAATGAGGTCACGTCAAAATGCAACACCCTTTAAAGCTCAGATCGACGGACCCAGCTGCCAATCATCTAATGTAAGTATTATTTTAGGGGTTAGGGTTTGGAGTTAGGGTTAATCTTACCTTTACACCCAACTTCGCTGCCTGGGTGTCACCCTCGACTCCTCTCTCTCTTTTGCCCCCCACATTCATTCCCTTGCCCAAGCCTGTTCACTTCCAACTACGCAACATCGCCCACATCCGTCCTTTTCTCTCTCAGGATGTCACCAAAACTATCATCCACGCACACATCATCTCCTGCCTTGATTATTGTAACCTCCTCCTCACTGGCCTCCTCCACTCCCGTCTCTCCCCCCTCCGCTCTATACTCAATGCGGCCGCAAGACTCATCTTCCTCTCTCGCCGCTCCTCCTCTGCCTCCCCTCTCTGCCTCGCCTTACACTGGCTCCCCTTCCCCTACAGAATTCTTTTCAAACTCCTCACCACCACTTACAAGGCTCTCTCCAACTCTACTGCCCCTTATATCTCTAACCTCCTCTCCATTCACACTCCCGCCCGCTCCCTGCGCTCGACCAACGACCGTCGCCTCTCCTCCTCTCTTATCACCTCTTCCCACTCCAGAATCCAGGACTTTTCCCGTGCAGCCGCCCTTCACTGGAAGGACCTCCCTCGCTCCATCCGTCTCTCTCCTACTCTGTGCTCCTCCAACGTGCACTCAAAACTCACCTCTTCCTCAAAGCCTACCAACCATCCACTTAACCCCCATCTCCTCCCTTTAGCTCGTCCTCCCTTCTCTCCTCTTGCCTCAACTGGCTCCTCTTGTGCCTGGTCTGTTTACCCTCCCTTAGGATGTAAGCTCGTATGAGCAGGGCCCCCTCCCCTCCTGTCTCCATACCTGTTCTTTTTTTTTCATATCGGGGTAGTAGTCTTCAGAATTGCCATGTCGTTGTACTTGCTGTTGGGGTAGTGATCATCGTTAAATGGTACTAAACCCATGTTACCCTTTACCTCCTCTCACACAAATTGCTAGCCCACTTCTTCCATATTTCTTTCATATTTTCCATAGAGGACGAGATAATTTATGGACACAATGTCACTTCTGGCATTGAATGGAGATGAACAGCTTTGGGGGTCATCAACATCACCATTTATTTATATAGCGCCACTAATTCCGCAGCGCTGTAGAGAGAACTCATTCACATCAGTTCCTGCCCCATTGGAGCTTACAGTCTAAATTCCCTATCTTACACACACACAGACTAAGGTCAATTTGATAGCAGCCAATTAACCTACTAGTATGTTTTTGGAGTGTGGGAGGAAACCGGAGCACCCAGAGGAAACCCACGCAAACACGGGGAGAACATACAAACTCCTCACATATAAGACCATGGTCAGGAATCGAAATTATGACCACAGTGCTGTTAAACAGAAGTGCTAACCACTGAGCCACCGTGCTGGGGTCTTAAACTTGCAACCAGAATCCCAGATAGTTTTGCTCATAGGGGACCATTTACTAAGAAGTGGAAATTATAACAATGGATTTTTTATTTTTAAGCAAATCTTTTGTATTGAAGAAAACACACCCACCTTCTCCAAGACAAAGAAAAACAAAGAAAACCTCATTTCCAGTTTACAACAATGCAATAACATATCAAATGCAAAATATCAACGGGGACAAGAGAAGACAAACACCTAACAGTGCAGAGGCAGTGAAAAATGGAGTGCACAGATATATAAAATTCACACAACAGACACAACATCTTGACTAAATGAGGGAGTATAAATATAGAAGAGAAAGTGTAACTAATAAACACGACATGTACGGCAATAACGAGAGATTTAAATTGTATTAATGAACAGCAAAGGTTTTTTTTACACTGAAAACAGCATTTAACATTTTTGTTCTGTTTAAAACAAGAATCAATTAGCTGACAATAAAACCGCTGACACAAAGTGCATCAGACGGCGAGCTCTACGCTGCTTTCTTCTAGACGTGACGCAAGCAGGTGATTATACCTAGCGAGTCTGACTCCACCCAGCTCAGAGTGTCCAGGTGATACCACGTGAAGAATTTATATTTGTATATATTTATCTCTGTAAATGGGCCAATTCCATTGTGGGTATTTCAGGACAGGAGGTGAGATGTTTCCACCAGTCTATGGCTTTCTCACAAACCTCCTTACCATAGGTGATGGTATGGACTGGATCCACATTTCACAGTGGTGTAATTTGCAAATTCAGGTTAAATATATTTAATAACTGTTCTCTCAATGGAATGACTGACATTGTAAACCTTACTATTCATTATTTCAATGCCTTGATTGATGAATACTATTGTACACTTGGCAGTATATAGAGCGTTTTATACAGTACAGACTCTAATAGATGTTGTCATACTGCGTGTTATAAAGTGGCGCAGTGTGTGATTTGTCTGTAAGAGGTCTCATCGCACCATGCTCTAGGGAAGTACAATGTGTTTGTAGTGATTTAGGGGATTTTGGGTGTGTAAAAATTCCAGTAGAGGAGAATCGCCCCATTCCTGCGACTGCATCTTCACTCAGCAATGCGCTTTGTCTTCTTAAAGGGGAAAACCCAGTGACTTAAATGGGGATATTGCTCAATCTTATTGTATGTTCTATGTAGTACAATATCCAAACACATGTTCTACAAGTTATTTTCTGTAAAGTGAAATTAGCAAACGTTTACAGTATCTTTATTATCATTGTAAATAATTCAAAGTTTTAGGCCCCGTGGTGTCCGTGTGACAATACGTTTGTACATTCATACAGAGGAAATATTCTCTGTACATCGCTGTGTAATTTGTAGCCACTATATAAATAACGATAAATAAATAATAAATATCGATAAACGCATATGGAGTTCCTGCGGCTTCATAGTAAAATAAAGTCTCCGTCCACAGTCTTATACAGAAAGTTTCATATTGTCTGAATAACCTGGGAACCTCCCACTGAAGGGTTAATGTACTAAAGTGATGCATAGGTTTAATAGGTGCAGATCTTATGCAAATGAGGAGGTCACACCAAGCCATGTGGCCAGATAAACCAATCATGTTATTGTTTGCGTGGGATGGATTACCTGATTGGATGCTGGGGTTTACAATGTATGGAGCCATTGTCAATGTGATCTCTCTTTACTGAGATCTCTATGGGGATCTGACTGCTGAAATCACTAATAGTTCACTTTAGATCCTTAATAACATTATTGACACACTCAGCAATTAGCTCTTCTACACTTTGCAGCATTAGTTAATAAAAACAATAACAGGACTTTGTACGAGCTATTTCTATATATCCTATATATTACCACAGATAGATATGAATAACGAACCTTCTGCAATATCTGCTGTTATGTGTTTGCTAATTGTTACATAGAGCTGAATGACTCAGTAAAACAGCTCTAGATATGATTAGGAAATCCTAAGACCTGGGTGAATTTGGCATTAAGATGTTACAACAATCACCTCTATTTTCTTAGTATTGTTACAACATTTCTCTCTTCTGTCCGCTGCCGACAGCATCTCTCTGACAATATCACAGGTCAGCTTCATGGAAACAATTTATTCTGCTACAAATAACTTTAATTCATCTGTACATTACAAAGATTTTAAATGTTCCTCTAATCACAAGATCCTTTATTATAAAACACTGAAAAACTGTTTTATTGTATTATTTGCTTATGTACTTTTCCATTGCATTTGTTTAATCTAATTTGATAATTCTTTAAGTTCTGTTAATTCAATCAATGTGTTCTGCAACCTCCCTTTAAAGGATGTTCATGGATACCTGTGAGTAAATAGTTATCAATATTTACTCACAGGTATCAGAATTATCAAAGTGCATAAAGGTCAGACTCCGCTCTGTATATTTAGTGCCATCTATCAGAGAAGTGGATACCGGCCGGCTGACGAAACCCTCTGCTCACTTTAGTTTCTGGATTCTGTGCAGACTAATTATTATGTTTCTAGAATAGTAACAATATTATCAATATGCAGAGATTCTAGCGATCTAGTTGTCCTCCTGTCAATTGTACCTTCTATGTCCTATCCTTGTGTTCCTGCACATTAAGGGTCGATTTTAGCATTATAACTCCGCTAAAGATTTGGAGGTCTGTTGACACAATGGCTCATTAAGCGTTAGTAGCAAAGCAGAAAAAGGAACAACATTTTCACCTTGGCAAAACCACATTGCACTGCAGGGGGCCAAATGTAAAATGTGCGGACAGATTTAGAGTTGGAAGGAAGCGTGTCCTAGCTCAACTCCAAATCGCAATGTAAAAATATACCTGCCCAGTATTTGTTACATGCAGTATCTTCCCTGTATGTAAATAATAACAAAACATGTATTTGCTCTCTCTAACATGGTTTGTCCAACTCTAATTTAATTTCTGCTGCTCTGATCCTGACTCAGACCCAGAATGGTGATTGTTGTAATTAAGAAACTATTTGGAGAGTGAATTTGCTGAGTGATGAGCTGTCCAGTCACCTGGTGCTGAATGCAGCCCCTCCAATAACTATTAGTTGCATACGTCACTATACCCAATACACCGCATTACACCCAATACACCCAATACACCGCATTACAGCCAATACACCGCATTACAGCCAATACACAGCATTACAGCCAATACACCGCATTACACCCAATACACCGCATTACACCCAATACACAGCATTACAGCCAATACACCGCATTACACCCAATATACCGCATTACACCCAATACACCGCATTACACCCAATACACCGCATTACAGCCAATACACAGCATTACAGCCAATACACCGCATTACACCCAATACACCGCATTACACCCAATACACCGCATTACGCCCAATACACTGCATTGCAGCCAATACACTGCATTACAGCCTATACACCGCATTACACCCAATACACCGCATTACACCCAATACACCGCATTACGCCCAATACACCGCATTACAGCCAATACACAGCATTACAGCCTATACACCGCATTACACCCAATACACCGCATTACACCCAATACACCGCATTACACCCAATACACCGCATTACTCCCAATACACTGCATTGCAGCCAATACACCGCATTACAGCCTATACACCGCATTACACCCAATACACCGCATTACACCCAATACACCGCATTACACCCAATACACCGCATTACGCCCAATACACCGCATTACAGCCAATACACCGCATTACAGCCAATACACCGCATTACACCCAATACACCGCATTACGCCCAATACACCGCATTACAGCCAATACACCGCATTACACCCAATACACCGCATTACACCCAATACACCGCATTACAGCCAATACACCGCATTACGCCCAATACACCGCATTACACCCAATACACCGCATTACGCCCAATACACCGCATTACAGCCAATACACAGCATTACAGCCAATACACCGCATTACACCCAATACACCGCATTACACCCAATACACCACATTACACCCAACACACCGCATTACACCCAATACACCAAATTACACCCAATACACCGCATTACACCCAATACACCGCATTACACCCAATACACAGCATTACAGCCAATACACAGCATTACAGCCAATACACCGCATTACACCCAATACACCGCATTACACCCAATACACCGCATTACACCCAACACACCGCATTACACCCAATACACCAAATTACACCCAATACACCGCATTACACCCAATACACCGCATTACACCCAATACACCGCATTACACCCAATACACCGCATTACATCCAATACACCGCATTACACCCAATACACCGCATTACACCCAATACACCGCATTACACCCAATACACCGCATTACACCCAATACACCGCATTACAGCTATAGACAGAAAAAGCACAAGGGCTGTAACATTTAAAAACTGAAAAAAATAAAAAATAAAGCTATAATCACCTGCTGCAATCACCAGCACTCAGGTATATTGTCTGTACCGCTACTGTTGCAAATATCCACCCCCCTCTCTATCTCCCCCTCCCATATCCCTCTTATCTCCACTTAAAGGCACCTCAGGTTGCGCCACTGCAGAACCAACCAACCAAACACAAGCCCCTCGATAGATGGGAGTTCTCATCCAAGGGATACCCAGCGATTCCCAGACTCTGTCACACAGTATCATAGTGTTAATTACTTAAGAAAATACAATGTGACATTACCCGACTTTATCAGAATAATCACCTACAGTCAATAAACCTTCCGGCGTTCTCTATTACAGTGATAACTTCCCGTTTGATTCACGTGAAGGAGATCACTGCAGGACAAAGGGGTTAAAATCCCCCGTGTAGCCCTCCCATAAAAACCTCTGTGCAACAAAATATACCTCACGTTAGGATAGACGCACAGATTTACTTTGTTATTTTTCTGTAAATTCCAATAAAACGTAGTAATATAAGTTATTTGCTTATCATATACTATGAACGTTGGATCTCATTGTGCTCCTTCCCTTGTGGATTTCTTGTTTGCAATTAGCAAACTATAACAGCCCTGAGAGATCAGAGCGTGATATATCGATTATAACGTCTGTGCATTCCTGGCTCATCCGCTAAACGTGTTATAAGACACAGATTTATTTTATTTACCTTATTTATTTCCTGGGTACACGTTATTCCCTAGAGGGGAAGCAGCATTTCGCTAACTACGTCTTATATTTATAGCAGTCATTAGACGCTATATTTACATGTATTCTGGGACATTTATAAGATCTCGCCGTTCCAATAAGGCTCCAATACTATAAAATTATTCCTCAAGGCACAACCGGGCACTAGTATAGCAGCAGTTGACAGCATCGACTGCCCGAATGTTGCCGTTTAAAGCTCTGCCGTTAGGTTGTCATCGCGCTTGAAGCCGCAGGTATCGCAGAAAGTGACAATTCTCCACCTCCAACGTATGTGCTGGTCTCAAGCTGCTCTGGTCCCTTTTATCTCTGTTTCCCCAACTGTATTACATATAATGTGTAAGTAGCATATATATTACCATAGCCAGTAACACCCAATCGCCATGTCTAATAGCAACATGTTATGGTGCTGGGGCAAACGCAGGATTCAAGGAGGGGGGTTTCCACACCACACCACCAGTGGGCGTGACCAGCATGCATGGGGGCGTAGCTATAATATTAGACGGTGGTTGGCTGCTCTCCAACTCTTCCTATCCCCATAATATACATGGGCAATGCTGCGTGCACTACTGTTAGGTGCACGCAGCTCTCCCTTTTCAAGCAGAGCCGTGTGAAGCGGAGGCAGGGTCCAGCCACCAAAATTATACAGTGCCCCAGGCTTGGAGGGGGGTTTCCAGGCACTAGGAACCCCCACCACCCTCGGTTTGCCTATGTGTTCTTACTGGTCATTCCCTCTTTAAAGGGGCCAGGAAATGGAAAGACCCAAAAAGATTGTAAAAGACAAGACCCCAATACTAATCTCGGTGCTAATAACTTTATCCCAATCTCTATGAGGTTAATTTATAACTTGTCTTCTATGCTTCAACCAGTTCTCTCGCGATGTAGATCCTATATCTAGACCTCTCGTCTTACATACCAGACTGACATGTGGGACTTTTGCAAAATCCAAATATATCACATCAAGTGTGCTACCAATAGCCAGTATGAAACTTTACATAAGACCGAACCTTAATGAAACCATGCAGACCTTGTTATTGATCGTTACAGTCTTTTCCTACATTTGCTGTTTAATTACAACTCTAACACTTATTGGTCTGACAACAAGATTCCGTGAGAAATGTTACGTTGGTAACAGCTAGAACACAACAGCTTGTGACGAGGATCAAAGGTCTCACCGAGCGTTCTGTATCTTCTCCATTACAATTCTCAGCCCGTATGAATAATTTATATATCATAGCTGGAATTGCTTAAGCACATTAAGGCTGGAAATGGCAGCATATCTCTTTGTATTTGCTGTTTACTGAAAAGACGGAGCAGATAGTCTATAGCCGAGCCTGGCTGCCTGGTATCCAGTGCAATCTATGTAAACGAGCAGCATTGCCTAATACATATTGACAGTTAGTGAATGTCCCTCTAATTAGCAGAGAGTGCTGCACTCTTGCTGAATTTCATATTCAAGTGGCAGGGCTGAGTATTTATTAGTCTGCGGAATTAATCACCCTGGAAAATGAGGTCTGAGAAGAACTGCAATGCTTAAAAATGGTGTCACTTATGTTAAAGGGATGGATCGTTCCCTGCCGAATAGTATTTATATCTGTTAGCTGGAAGGGTCCGCAGTACCTGGTTTGGGAATGTCAGGAGTAGATTTTTTTAAGGTGTTAAATATAAACTCTAATGTACAATCATTTATATAATTGACCCTAGTCTATGTGTCTGAGTGTGCGTTAGGGAATTTAGACTGTAAGCCCCAATGGGGCAGGGACTGATGTGAGTTATCTGTACAGCGCTGCGGAATTAGTGGCACTATATAAATAAATGGTGATGATGATGATGATGATGATTTATAAGATACATTTTAACAGACTGTATGCAACACTTACATTTCTTGCATGTCCCCAAAGATGAAGAGACTGTAGTAGACATATTGTATTAGTTTGTATCTAGCAAACAACTGTACACAGGATAAGGGTTATATTTGCACAATAAAAACTTTGGGTCACATTTGCACATTTAATCCTAAAAAAGAATTTTCCTTTACATTTTATATATTCTAATGAATATAGAGAGAGTACTCTTCTAAAATACATTCCCTGACATCTTCTGTGGTGTATAATAATCTGATAACTATGCAACACCTCTTATGTTACCCCGCAGAAACCAGGATCCGTATCTTGCACTGATGAGCTCTAATGAGATTAAACCAGCTTTGTGCTAGTCTGGATTATCTCTCTGCAGATACACTGGGATGACCCAGAGATCATTCTGTATAGATCTATCACAAACACAGGGAACAGGTTGATCATTTGCATCTGTCTACCCATAATTCCTTTCAGGGTTAAAATCCTGCGCTCTAATAACTCTCTAATAACACTTCATTTTATTTACATGGCACCGATGTGTTCCACAGTTCTGTGCACCAGTAGTTTCATCTCCTAGAGGAGCCCAAAATGTTTCAGGTGTTCAGCAGAACATATTAGATATTCGGTGCGGCATTGCTGTGTGTGTGGCGCCTAAACAGACTTGATGCCCAATAACGATCCCCGTAAAAACTTTATAATAGCGCAGTCATGGGGCTGGGGCCGTAACCATTCCGCACTTTTTTTGTTTTTCTTTTTATTACCCTTTTTGCATGTCACTTTCACTTATATGTTTTTTTGCTTCACAGATTTTAAGGGTGTGGGTAGGTCCTTTTGGGCTCTGCGTCCCTGAAGATCTAGGGGGGGCTGTGTGGCCCTTAGGTTCTGTCCCCTGAACACCCTTGTTGCCCATCCTTCCGGGGATGGGCCAGTTGTCGTGCCTGGGTGAAGCTTCAGCGGATCTAAGGGGCAAAGGTGCCCCTCTAGCCTTGCGGAAAAGGGACCTCTTGGTTCCGGGGGTCAGAGATTAGGCCCTTTGTGCATGTTTTTTATTTTTTGCACCTTTTTCTTGCACGAAAGCAGCTGTTCCCGGTCTTTCAATGAAAATACAATAAAAAAAAAAACTGGTCCCATTGACCTTAGGGATAATATAGTCACTTGGCCCAAAAGCTGACAGTTCAGATCCCATGTACTAAAATTTGACAATGATCGTGTTTCTGGGCTCTAGGGCCACAGAGGGCGTGGCCAGGCTATGCTGCTGAATGACGTTGTAGTTGTACATACAATTTGTTACAATTAAGATAAATAAAATTGTTACATTGGGATCAAATTGTTACAATGTGAAATATCATCATTTGTGTAGGGAGATTACATGGATGTGTGATTGTCTTTCCATATTAACAATCATATCACATTAAGCATCTGATTAACACAATCGGTGCAACAGACGCTACAAAGCTGGACGGACTGACGCTGTCATGGCGGCACCCATGTGGGTGGTTTAATATAAAATTACTTTCTTAGTAAATAAATCTTGTTTGACAATAAAAGGTGAGGGACATTTTTTTCAGCTTTTTCTGAGAACCCATCTCAGATAATAACATCTTTGGGGTGACAGAGATGAGGTTCTCGTTACCCCTTCTGGCTTCGCCTATTGCTCCTTACACCAGCTACGCTCTTCAATATCTGGCCTGAGTTTAGTAGGACAGAAGCTAGACTCACCCACTCCAATCCCAGCACCCCCGAGCAAACCCAGGTGTTGCCCCCTTCTGGATCTGTTTAGTTTGCAAATCTTGGAAGGTATCCCAGGGGTTACAGACAGACCACCAAAGCATATCCCGAAAAATTCATGTTATGGTCTTTAGTCCTTAAATTGTTCCAACAGGGTTTATGTAGCCTATTTATTTCCGATAGATTTAATGAGACTATTATTAGAAGTTTGTATCTTCTCTCCGTGTTTACGGGGGTTTCCTCCGAAACTCCAAAGACAAACTGCGGAATATAGACTGTAAGCTCCACTGGGGCAGGGACTGAATGATTAAATATTCTCTGTAAAGTGCTGCATAAAATGAAGACCTACATAAATAAAGGTTAATAAATAATTCCTGAATCTATAGTAATCCCCCCGGCCTTTGCATTCACTCTTGTCTTTTATTCAGATAGATTTATAACATATATATTTTGCCTTGTTGCTCTTTATGTGACTCTAAAGGTCCATAGATAGTTATTTAAAAAACTGGCAATAATCTAAACTGTTATCTCAGCAAATGATCTACATACAAACCCTGTTCATTACAACAGGAGTAATAACGTGTAACTGACATTAGCTGTAGTATCTCACGTTAAGAGTATTCAGATCATTGTTGCTTCCACTGTAATAATATAAAGGTTTTCCATTAATTGGGTTTAGCCCAGTAGAGACCACAGAGGGTTGACCTCCATCCTATGTCGGTGTAATCCCCAGATCGCCATCTTATTGCCCCATGGCACGGGCTAGATATGACGAGAGGACAGGCACGGGATTCTCTGCCACGCACTAACACGATGCCAAGGAACAAGAGCATGAAACAGGAGCTGTCAGATGTGTTCTGTGAGCCACTCATTCCCAGCAATTCCCTTCCATCAGCGCTTCACATCTCACACCTGACATCTCTTCCCAGATATAGCTTCCAGACTTTATCCCATCTACAAACAAACACTCCTCTCTCTGATACACAAACATAGATGTACACACACATTCTGCACTGATCCCTTTTACTTTTATATAACTATTGAACTTCAGTTCAAGGTTTGGAGTTTAAACCGTACCGTGACCGAACTTGAGCTGCAAATATTCCATTTGCAGGTATTATATAGCTGAGTGCAAGATATCGTTCTCTGACATTTTCTGCAAAAGGGGACTGCTTTTTCCTTCTGTGCGATTACAGACAGGAAGTGAAAAGAACTACCCACAATTCAATCCCAAATATCTCCATTTCTGATTAACTCCTGAAACTTTCACAATGTTTTTACCTGCTCGATGACAGAAGCCAACTTTTATGTTGAAGGGTGGTCTAACTTAGGGGGCGACAATTTCACATCACAGTAAGAAGGAGATTGTGGCTTTAAACTATTTGCCAAGACAGACTCCTATCAGAGCCACAGAGGAATTTTAATAAATAGATACGTTAATTAATTTATTATCACTGCGATAGGAAATGATGATTAGTGTAAAGAAAATGCTAGTGGTTATATTCCAGAGAGCTTGAGGCCCCACACGCATAATTGTGTTAAATGGTTTTGTGACAGTGCAGAAACCCGGCCGCTCCGGCTGCAATTACAATATTTTTAAAGGTCAGAGACATTTCCTGCTATAAGAAGCAGCCAATATGTAGCGCACACTTATTATGGGAACAATTATCCTCCTTACATTCCGCTCTAATTCATTTTTTGAGTTTTTTTTATGTATAAAGCGGATCGTTTTCTGGATTACTGTGCTCTTTACACACCAGCAGTGCTTTGTTTTTTTGAAAGGTCCAGTACATCTACAATGCAAATTGCTTTAAAGAACGAATAAAGCCCTTGCTTGACATTTATATCAAAGGATGTGTATTTCTGAGCTCAATTCTATGCATTACAGTGCAGCACCTAACTAAACATGTTCACCATGCTCTGCAGCAGGCTGCCCTGGCAGGAGGGAGGAGCTTCTTCACCAGAGCAGACACAGAGTGGCTGACAGCTTGGCAGACTTGCTTAGCAGAAAAGCACTGTGTAGGTTGGTGGATTCATACACAGGGGCCAGTAATGCCACAGCAACTGAAATGACTGCAGTCTCAGCTTATTGACAAGTATCAGAACCAACCAGGACACTCTCCTAATGATGTGGGAGGAGCTTCAGCTGTCTGTATAACGGAGATGCAGTGTAATGTCAGGGTAACACTAAATCGTATGTTTTATATCTTAACCTGTCAGTTTTGGGGTTTAGTGCTCCATTAAATACAAAAGCAGCTAGAAATATTCCCAGCTATACATACAAAAGTTTCAGAAACTTGCTAGAATTGCAGACATTGACTTTCCTTTCTACGTCTATAGAGGTAATATGCAAACAACATGTCTGACCAAAATGAAAGAATTATACACATAGATATTGGAATGAATGTATTTATTTATACAGTGCCATCAATTCAGAGAATATACTGTACAGAGAATATTTACTATTCACATCAGTCATTGCTCCAATGGAGCTTACAATCTAATTACCCTAATTGATTAATTAGTTACTTCTTGTCCGCTGTATTTTTGGAGTGTGGGAGGAAACCCACGCAAACATGGGGAGAACATACCAACTCCTCACAGATAAGGCCATGGTCAGGAATCGATCTCATGACCCCAGTGCTATGAGGTAGAAGTGCTAACCACTGAGCCACTGTGCTGTATTTACATGGTGTGGACCACCATGTGGGAGATAATTGTCTGTACTCGGTTATATATAGTCAGTAGTGAAAGCTATAGAACATAAGTGAACTATTGTACAGCTTTGTCCAGGTGCTGTAATTCTATACAATAAGGATCGCTGCAGACAATCCTTATATTATTTTCAAAATTATTTCTGTGATGTTGCTTTAAATCTGTATGCAATTGTGTACTCTGGGCTGCTCCCATTGAAGCTGGAGATATGTCTGTGTGGTCCTGGTGTACAGCACAATGTGCACTGACACTTCCTGTTACATTTTAAATCTCTCAGTTTATCTTCTCAGCAGTTCAGTGTTTGCAGCATAACATGGCGCTGGCCCTTAGCTGCGCAGAGTGACACTTACTGCATAAGATCGCTCTGGGACAGAAGAATGTGTTACACTTGTGTGAGCCGCCTTCACCAGTGTGTCCAAGTATCGCACCCCAGTACGGAAATGACAAATCATGTGCAAGTGTTGTTTCATGTCCACAAGGAGATAATATTGTGACATAGAAAAGAGGGGTTTTTGGTGCGCTGATACTTATTTGATTACATTCATGACATTTTTTTTATGGCATTATATATTGTATGCATTTTACACGCCTTATCATTGACTTGCAGCAATGAGGATGGAGATGAATGAAACAATAATTTATAAAATTTGTGCATACTGTACTTCTTAAAAAAAACATCTACATAGAGCACAGTGGCTTAGTGGTTAGCACTTCTGCCTCACAGTGCTGGGATCATGATTTTGTGGAGTTTGTATGTTTGTCTAGTTTGTATGTTCTCCCCGTGTTTGCGTGGCTTTTCTCCGCATGCTCCGGTTTCCTCCCACACTCCAAAAACATACTAGTAGGGTAATTGGCTGCTATCAAATTCATCCTAGTCTTGGTCTGTGTGTGTGTGTGTGTGTATGTTAGGGAATTTAGACTGTAAGCTCCAATGGGGCAGGGACTGATGTGAGTGAGTTCTCTGTACAGCGCTGCGGAATCAGTGGCGCTATATAAATAGCTGCTGATGATGACAATATATCAAATGTCGTAGTTTGACCAATTAATTTTGGAAATCTAACTACCGCTCTATCTGTGAGGTCCTACAGCATGATAGAGACTTAAAAACATATTTAAAATAAAGGCAAAGAACATTCCCAACAAGCCATAGATAGGACTACAGAGAGGCACAAATCAGAGTAGTTACTGTGAGACCAACCGGGTTTCCAATCTCTGGGACATTCCACCATAAGAGCCTTTGTGGGAGAGTCACAAGGAGAAAACCTGGCTGATAAAATACAGATATATTCTTGCAAAGAGTTAAAAAAAAAACTACCTAGAAGAGACAGAGACAGAAAGTCTTGTGGTCTAATGAGACTAAAATGGAACTTTATGGCCTGAATGCTAAGAGGTTTATATTTAGCGCAAATCAAACACCATCAAGTTAACAGACATCCAAAAAGTCTCCCAGCAGTAATAGCTGACAGAGGTGGTTTAATAAACGCAAGTTTCTCAAGTGCTGCAAACACTGAAGAGTGTGAGTCTGAGGGTGATGCCTTGATCTGTAAGTCGGCTGTAGTTTGGGGTCTGATGTACATAGCTATGAGGGTATATCCAATGTAGGTGATCTCAGTGTGTTAGTCTGTATCAATCAATACAAGTGAATGTAACTGAATAAAACAGAACTGTATATCTTCAATTAAATGAATTTAATGATAAACAAATAATTATTGCTGATCAGATGGTGTAACGATACTAGTCCAAACTTACTAATAGGTAAGCTCTAGACTATACAACTTAAAGAGACAAAATGACCACAGTGATTGGATCCAGAATATAAAAAACAAATATAAAAAAGAGTTCCAAAACTTAAGTTCAAAATGCAATAAATCCTATTATACCCTCTAAAGAAAAAATTGGTAGTCTAAATTAAATGCAGGTCTGAGCATTATGCAGAAATGGGGAAGATAGATTCTATTCGTACGGCCAAGCTGGTGTGATGAAGTCCTGCTTCAGACCTCAGTATGATAATCTCCTACGTGGGTGTCAAGAGTTGGAATGTATCACTCTGTGATTCAGCAAACTTCCCCCTATTGAGACCAGTGATTGCCAGTGGAGTTTCCAGATGATTGTTCGTTGGCGGGCGGTAGTGGAGGGGTTGATCACTCTAAGTGTAGTGCCCGGGGGTTCTCGATCCTTTGTGGGTCCCTACCGCTTCTAATAAACTGATAGATGGAAAACTAACAGTGGCTGGTCCAAGGTTCTGAAGTCCAGTATGTCTCAGTCACCTGCGTACTGAGTATTGATGATGACAGGTTGAGCTGTATTAGGCTGTCAGATTGTTCTGCGGTTGATCCAGTCAGTGAATAATCAATGATGATAGATTTGTGGTGGAATACCCAACGCGTTTCGTCACTATGCAGGACTTCCTCAGGAACTGAGTAAAAAAACAGAGGTGGTCTAATGAAATATTACCCCAGGGTCATGAATACTTATTAGATTATAATATTTTCATTTTTAAATTGTTATTTTATAGTTTACTATTATAAATTTTATTTTGGGTGGGGGGGACACATATGGTGAAGATGAATGCGTGGCAAATAAAAATTCCCCTTCTAAACAATAAAACTTCCAGGGTGTGAGATATTTAAATGGGAAAAGTGTGATGGGGACTGAATACTTAGACAACGCTTCTGTGCGTCTATTTATTAAATGACACTTATCGTGGTCATAACATTTCTTTTTGTCGCAATTTAACAATATTTTATCTGTGGCAGCTGAACGATACGTGGAAAAAAAAAAGAAATATATATTGAAAATCTATTGGTTGTTATAATATACAGAATATCCTCATTCATATACAGGGTGACGTTAAATCACTTTTTCACCGGCAATCAGACTTCCACCCTTTGATAATGCAGCCTATCCAGTCACTACACTAGGAACCAGTGACATCACTGAGAGTGCAGCCTATCCAGTCACTAGGAACCAGTAACATCACTTACAGTGCAGCCTATCCAGTCACTAGGAACCAGTGATATCACTGAGAGTGCAGCCTATCCAGTCACTAGGAACCAGTGACATCACTGAGAGTGCAGCCTATCCAGTCACTAGGAACCAGTGACCTCACTGAGAGTGCAGCCTATCCAGTCACTAGGAACCAGTGATATCACTGAGAGTGCAGCCTATCCAGTCACTAGGAACCAGTGACATCACTGAGAGTGCAGCCTATCCAGTCACTAGGAACCAGTGACATCAGTGAGAATGCAGCCTATCCATTCACTAGGAACCAGTGACATCACTGAGAGTGCAGCCTATCCAGTCACTAGGAACCAGTGACATCACTGAGAATGCAGCCTATCCAGTCACTAGGAACCAGTGACATCACTGAGAGTGCAGCCTATCCAGTCACTAGGAACCAGTGACATCACTGAGAGTGCAGCCTATCCAGTCACTAGGAACCAGTGACATCACTGAAAGTGCAGCCTATCCAGTCACTAGGAACCAGTTACATCACTGAGAGTGCACCCTATCCAGTCACTAGGAACCAGTGACATCACTGAGAGTGCAGCCTATCCAGTCACTAGGAACAAGTGACATCACTGAGAGTGCAGCCTATCCAGTCACTAGGAACCAGTGACATCACTGAGAGTGCAGCCTATCCAGTCACTAGGAACCAGCGACATCACTGAGAGTGCAGCCTATGCAGTCACTAGGAACCAGTGACATCACTGAGAGTCCAGCCTATCCAGTCACTAGGAACCAGCGACATCACTGAGAGTGCAGCCTATCCAGTCACTAGGAACCAGTGACATCACTGAGAGTGCAGCCTATCCAGTCACTAGGAACCAGTGACATCACTGAGAGTGCAGCCTCTCCAGTTACTAGGAACCAGTGACATCACTGAGAGTGCAGCCTATCCAGTCACTAGGAACCAGTGACATCACAGAGAGTGCAGCCTATCCAGTCACTAGGAACCAGTGACATCACTGAGAGTGCAGCCTATCCAATCACTAGGAACCAGTGACAACACTGAGAGTGCAGCCTATCCAGTCACTAGGAACCAGTGACATCACAGAGAGTGCAGCCTATCCAGTCACTAGGAACCAGTGACATCACTGAGAGTGCAGCCTATCCAATCACTAGGAACCAGTGACATCACTGAGAGTGCAGCCTATCCAATCACTAGGAACCAGTGACAACACTGAGAGTGCAGCCTATCCAGTCACTAGGAACCAGTGACATCACTGAGAGTGCAGCCTATCCAGTCACTAGGAACCAGTGACATCACAGAGAGTGCAGCCTATCCAATCACTAGGAACCAGTGACAACACTGAGAGTACAGCCTATCCAGTCACTAGGAGCCAGTGACATCACTGAGAGTGCAGCCTATCCAGTCACTAGGAACCAGTGACATCACTGAGAGTGCAGCCTATCCAGTCATTAGGAACCAGTGACATCACTGAGAGTGCAGCCTCTCCAGTTACTAGGAACCAGTGACATCACTGAGAGTGCAGCCTATCCAGTCACTAGGAACCAGTGACATCACTGAGAATGCAGCCTATCCAGTCACTAGGAACCAGTGACATCACTGAGAGTGCAGCCTATCCAGTCACTAGGAACCAGTGACATCACTGAGAGTGCAGCCTATCCAGTCACTAGGAACCAGTGACATCACAGAGAGTGCAGCCTATCCAATCACTAGGAACCAGTGACAACACTGAGAGTGCAGCCTATCCAGTCACTAGGAACCAGTGACATCACTGAGAGTGCAGCCTATCCAGTCACTAGGAACCAGTGACATCACTGAGAATGCAGCCTATCCAGTCACTATGAGCTAGTGACATCACTGAGAATGCAGCCTATCCAGTCACTAGGAACCAGTGACATCAATAAGAGTGCAGCCTATCCACTCACTAGAAGACAGTGACATTACTTTATCGAGGTGACTTAACTTACATTCTCGGTTCCCATGAAGACTGGTAAAAGTATATTACACCATGTAATAACAACTGTCCCAATGCCCGCTCACTCTCATGATTAATTTAAGACATCAATGAGGCCAAACCCAGCAGAATTTAGGAGAAAAAAATGGTTTCTGTATCAGGAATTGTTAGAATAGACCAAAGTGGATGCAAAGGTGGAACTGCTCTGGGGCCAGTACCTTCCCTGTCTGAGCCCCATATACTGTTATATTCACCCTTGGGTGATGAAGCAACATCGTGTAGATGGGGCCATTGCACAATGTTGCTGTAGGGTCCAAAAATGTCTAACTATCCACCTGTTTGCATAGTCAGGTATTGAATAACCATGTTACTGTTGCTCCCAATATTTCCATAACATTGTTTGACAGACGCGTGTTCCTGGGATTAATTAGTTTTATGCAACTGGAGAAAATCAATTAACATCGCTCTTCATTTGCTGTCTAATATACAGTTATAGATTCTTCCTTGCTGGATACAATATCTGATGTCAAATTATTGGTGGATATTTCCTAGTATAGAACTTTCTCTCTCTCGCTAAGAAGCTTTTAATCAGACTGGTTCAATGTATCGTGAGTCAAATGAATCAATGTTTTCTGAGAAAGGATGAAATCTATTCTAGGCTATAATAGAGTATTATATACACGTGTATGTATATATATATATATATATATATATATATATATATATATATATATATAAAAACGTCTTCCTTCCATCTCTGTCCTGTATCCTGCAATGGACACATTTACTTACAGTAGGGTATTAATTACTATACAGGTAATACTCTATAATCTTCCTGTTGTCACCTGTCGTTTGGTACCTACTTGAGGGTATTTTAATACTTTAGAGACAATTCAAGAAATCTACATACACAAATACAGAAGTGGAAGCTGCTCAAATCAATTTATAGGCCATAACAGGTGCTTGAAAGGGTGGGGTTATCCTACAAGGAACATACACACAACATTTTTTCCCCCAGCACACTGCTATAGCCAGCAACAGATCTGCCATTTCTACTGTAGATAAAAATGCAAAAGTCTTTGTTGCACACATTTGCAAATGTATGTTTAAACCATCCGCCACGCCAAGGCGCTTTTGCTAATAGGATAGTCCTACTCTAAACAATGAGAGTCCCATATATTTGGGCCATACATATGTGTTTTTAAATTGAGAGCCAACTTACCAAAGAGGTACCCCAGAAGCCTCCAAACAGCAATTCAGTGCCTGTACCTCCTCTCAAGAAATCTGTTTCCTCTTTACTCGTCTCAAGTTCCTTACAGACATGGGAGATATTATAAACTTGGGGTCTTACCTATTAATATGATCCCATCAAGGTAATAACTGTAATGTTTTTTGTATAGAGCGATGCTGTAACAAGTCCTATCAATGGCCTTTTATAAATAGGCACCTCTGTGCTGATTATAACATTGGTGAAATCGGACATTCCTGGAGGATTTTACACCAGCCAGAGCAGATAGAGCTCAGAGGGCTTTCCAAAGCCTCTCTGCTCACTACCTCATGTGCCATGTGACACTGTTCAGAATTATAAATCGTTAATTGCAGCCTGAAGAGGCAAACCAAGGAAAAAAGTGGTAAATGCCAAGACTCTTATACAGTTCTTTATGTTAAAAATCTCATTTGCTAATGAGATTGCTGTTCTATGAAGTTAGACTCAATATCTCACTTAAGACATTCTCTGATGACGGCTCATTAATAAAAAATTCAAATGTGTTTGTTCCCTTGATCACCTTAGTAAAGCCTTTGGCTAGTTAGAGCAGCTGGTAGATTGAAGGAAACATGTAAGTGTGTATATGTATATATATGTTCAGCCGCCTATGGCGAGCTAGTTCTGCTACACAACGTTGTTTGTATGTAAGCATATAATTGCGTACATTTAAAGGGATACTCTCTGATCTATTTATTTTTTGCTGGAGTGCATACTTATCATGTTTTTTATTAGCTTAAAAGTCCACATATTCTTTCAGTGAGAATCTGTTGCTAAGAAACAGATAGAAGAGACTCTTAGTCCTTTAGCAAGAGCGAAGATGAAAGGGAACCCAACTGAAGGGAAAGGGGGCTTCCTGCATCTTGGTTTAAAGGAAACTGTAACGATTGAACGTATCATGTTCCTGAGCGTGTCTGGCGCAGGGCGGTAATTGGCATGTTCTGTGCTGTTAGAATTATTTTTTCTCCTCACTTAAAAAAACGCATATTCGCTGCAATCGAGCACGATACACATCCCCAAATCTTCCTTTTCTCGTACCCTGGAGGAGAGTTTGTACCTGACAAAGGAGCAAATGTGCAGAACGCAGAACAGAGAAAATCTGCTGAGATGTGAGAAAATTCTCTGCACTTTGTGTCTGTTCTGCTGAAGGAGCCGCCAGTCATCTCTCACCTGGGGACTTGGGGTGCACAAATCCCTTTACACCAGTATGCAGTGCGGCTGAGACATCTCACTCGCTTCATTTCCATCTACGCTTCAGTCCTTTATTTTATCTTTAAGGTGACTGTTTTATTTAAGCAGCAAAGTATTCTGTAGCATCTTAAGGTTTATGGAAGATTGTGTTTAATGGTATAAGAGGCTATTTAATAATTATTAGGTTTTTGCCCGTTAATTATCATTTGTCACCATGACGATGGCAGATAACATTTCAGGGCGATTTAATAAACAAGTCATGTTGGGACTGCGCATCCGACAGCAGGCTGCTGCGGCGATGACTCTTCTCTAATGAAGACTCTGGGCCTTATTCATTAAGAATCTTAAATTAAGAAGTTTCTGGGTTCTGACCCGGAGACTTTGCTGCGCGACCTAGTTCCCATTTGCGGTAAACAGCGCAGTGACAACAGCTATGAGAGAGGGATACAAAGATCTCTCTCCTCCAATGCTCTCTGCACAGTGCTCAATGGCTAACGCCATCTTCAGATATCATTCGCCATCGGGCTCAAGCTACGACAAGCTAAGCTTTTCGGAGATTGATAAAATTGCCCACACTGCGGTTTAGTGCGGTAACTTGCGTTAGGCTTTTTTAAAATGAACATTGTACTTAAAAACACCTAAACCATGTAGATAAAGCTGTCACCACATGGTTTAGGGCTTCATAAATGGGCATAGGCAGGAATGCACACAAAAGCATTGGTGTGTTTGCGGACGGGCAGTAAAGTCTTTATGGACGATTCCAGACAGAGGCGGATCACTACATCATTGGGCCCTATAGCAAAGATTAGAGGGTGGCTTGGCCTGTTGTCTGAGCATACACGGGGGCTGCTCATACGCAGTAATGCACTGATTCTTCTTCACTACGCTTGCGTTGACATGACGCTCGATGCAAGCAGGGCCAGAACTACTGCCATTGCAATTAATGATTTCTTAAACAGTTCCTGTATCACACATTTCTCGTGTTTGGATTCTGTCCAACACTACTTCTTAGACTCACCCCCAGGAGGGGTAGAATGGTAGATACTATATATAAAATTAATGTTTACTCCAATGTGACCTATGTCTCTCCAACATCCTTATTTCTCATGTTTTATCCTCACAAATCAACTAGCAAAAGAAAAGGGAAAAATATGTCTTTGCTGCCCCCAGAACCTTGAGCCGGGTGTGATCTAAATTAGCAGCCGCTATAATAAATGGAGAGACGAAGAACTGCAGCTCCCACAGCTCTGCAGTAAAATACCCCATAAATAAATGTTATCTGCTTGAACACTCACTAGGTGCAGAGCTGTCATATCATAGCCTGGCAGAGTATGTCCTAATCTAACCATTGCTACCGGTGTTACATGTGAGAACTGCCACCCCCCTCCGCAAACACGAGAGATGGCCGACCGTCCGCTATCATACTCTGTTATCTGTGGAATGATGTCATATTTCTATCAGAAACGGATAAAAATAAAAAGCAAAATATCCGTTCAATCTGCTTCTATGTTACCAGGAGACGATGTTACAGTATTGTGACGAACCCAGATCAAACTCATCATCTTTGTCTTGATCGTGGTCAGATGTCACAGAACCTTCACTATTTTGTCATTGAAACTAAACTTACGTGAATAGAGATATAATGGGCAATATCCCTTCTGGGTCAGGGTGTAATAATGGTGCACTGGAGTTGGAGAATATTAATGACACTATTTAGGGGAAGATGTCAATGGTGAAAATAGCTAAATATTATCTCTCTGGAATATAACTCAGAGGCCGGTGGAAATTCCCATCTGTATAAATAAAAGAAAAAGCTGTGAGGTTGTGATGGATACAAAGTAAAACGTCTTCCGGTCTAGTTTCCTTTAAAAAAAATAAAATTGCTCCCTGATCATGAGATGCATTGGGGCAGTTTATGCTGTAGAAGCCAATGAAGGCTCTATAAGTAATACCTAAATATCAGACAATATTGACCTACAAAAGATAAATCTGCGAGTTATAACATTGATTTATTCTGACTATTACACTTCTAGTTTTTAGGTTGTGGACAATTATTTGACACTTCAGTTACGCCTTTTGTACTGACAGATTAAGGCTTTCATAGGCAAACTGAGGGGGGGTCTCCTAGTGCCTGGAAACCCCCTCCAAGCCTGGGGCATTGTATAATTGAGGTGGCTGGACCCTGCCCCCACTTCACATGGCTCTGCTAGAAAAGGGAGAGCTGCGTACACCTAACAGTAGTGCACGCAGCATTGCCCATGTATATTATGGGGATAGGAAGAGTTGGAGAGCAGCCAAGCACTGTCTAATATTATAGCCACGCCCCCACGCATGCTGGTCACGCCCACTGGTGTCGTGGTGTGGAAACCCCTCTACAAATCCTGCGTTTGCCCCTGGCTTTCAGTTACATGTTTTAGGGACCAAAACATATGGATGTATTAGTATAGTTGGTCAACACCTCGGTTATCCGTTGTGCTGGATTCACGGGTTCGATCCTGACCAGGGTCATATCTGTGTGATGTTTGTATGTTCTTCTTGTGTTTGCGTTTCTTTCTTATTGAATTATTAGGCTGCATATTGGTGCAGTCCAGAAAATTATTTCCACCACTGTGTTTAGGTAATAGGTAATATTATTAATTTACTGGGCTTACAATCACATTCAACCCCCCCACCGACAGAGAAACAGGACACTTCCTGTAGAAACTGTTATGGACCCTTAACATTATTTAATTAGGGCTGGCAAACAGCTCGTTTAACCTATTTCCATTTGTTAGTGTCCATTTACATGGCATCTCTGTAAGCAGATAATCCATTTCATGCTCCATTCCAAAGACACTTTTTACGATTATAAGCAGATGTTTTTTTCCTTTCAAGGTCTCTTGTTCAGCAGCAAATAATAAATTCCTAGTAGAATAAGACTAGAAGTAGTTTATCTGTACAGATAATAGTAGTATAGTTTTATCTAACACTGTTAGAACTGAGCACAAACTCTTCCAGTTTTGTTGACCTTACCTAGAAAACAAAGACTGTTTTACCTGACTGATGATGATGATGATGACTGCTCCATTAAAGACAGCTACCTCCAGGACTCAAATCGTAAGGTCAGGGTCCAAATGATTTCTGGTACAGCTGATGATTTCTGGTACAGCAAGCTGAGACTGCAGTCAGTTAAGCTGCTGTGCCATTACTGTCCCTGTCCAGTCGCGAATCCAGGAAAGGAAGGCGATTGGGTTAATTGCCCCCCCTAGCAGCACAAGCCTACCTTTAAATTGCGTCCCAGACACTGATCAAAACAGGCAGAGTGTGTAGCCAATCGCCTAAATATAAAGGTTAGTTCCGCCCCTGTCCCTATGAATCCACCATTCAACACAGTCTATTCCTGCAGAGCAGGTTTGAAAGCTTGTCACTCACACATTGCCTGCACAGATGGAGAAGCACCTCCCTCCTAATATGACAACTTACTGCAGAGAATTAAAGCCATAGTTGACATATTGAGCAATGTATATATACTTGAATTATTTCATATATACTATTCAGCTCTGTAATCCACAACTGTTGCTGTTGATTGATGTTAAACTGTGGCTAAATGTATCATATAAACTGTGAAAGATAGAAAAGCAAATAATTGTGTCATGTAATATTTGAATGTTCCCAATTAACAACTTCATTACATTTACTAGTGACAAATATCACCAGGCAGCCTGTAACAAACCTATATTACAATTTAAAAAAACGATTCAAATGTGATAACGTTTACTGCAAACACATAACGATAAACAAGGTTTTGAAGTCCTTATTAATGGAGAGGGTAATACATAGGTATCAGGGCTCAGTATTGTGCACAAATAGTATAGTATCTAGATTCCCACTGATAGCAAAGTAATAGATAGCACAGGAGTGTGGAGTTTGTATGTTCTCCCCGTGTTTGTGTGGGTTTCCTCCGGGTGCTCCGGTTTCCTCCCACAATCCAAAATCATACTGGTAGGTTATTTGGCTGCTAAAAAAATTGACCCTAGTCTGTGTGTGTGTGTGTGTGTGTGTGTCAGGGAATTTAGACTGTAAGCCCCAATAGGGCAGGGACTGATGTGAATAAGTTCTCTGTACAGCGCTGCGGAATCAGTGGTGCAATATAAATAAATTGTTATGATGATGATGATAGTCCATTGGTTACAAGTTTGAATGTACAAGGTGGGGTCCTTATTGCTGAAGAAGCAAATGCAGGTAGCACACAGGTAATGTCTATCAGGGAGCGAGGTTGGCAGATACACAGGATCTTCAGCAGAGTGACACCAACTCCCTCACTGGTTCAATGATCTGGCCCATACTGCCGGGAGAACCAGGATTTTAAGAGCCAGACACAGGAACAGTCCATGAACTGCTGGAATAACACAGAGTGGATAAACCGCTGCGTTTCTGGGAGATCAGGAAACCCAGACTCGGCAGGACGCCTGGTGAAACCATGTTACTGCACCAAAGTGCTTAGTCTGCAAAAAGCAGGACCCCGAGTAAATGTATTAACTTGTGATTATTTAAACACATTGAAGGAGGAATTGGAAGGTTGGTTGTAAGCGATTGGTAATTAGCTGGAATATTGCTTTGTATCCAAGAGAGGTCTGATTCAAACTTATTTGCACTTTGAATACATCAGTGGATTGTGAGCATCAAGGGCCTAGAATGTATTGAAGTATAAGTATGAATAATGAACAGAGTGACATAGAAAAAATAACTACTTACCAGTAAAGAGACACAGAGAAAATCGCGACACTTCCAAATGACGTCAGTTGCGTGCGCAACTTGGAAATTTTGATTTTTAAAGCAGCAACACACGGACCCAGATAAGTATTACCTTTGGGTTAGGGGTTAGGGTTAAGGGTTAGGTTTAGGGCTAGGGGTTAGGGTTAGGAATAAAATTAATATTACCATAGTCCATGTGTTGCCGCTTTAAAAAAAAGACCAAAAAAAACAAGTTGCGCACTCAACTGGCGTCATTTGGAAGTGTCGCGATGTCCTCTCATCAGATTTCCTCTGTGTCTCTTTAATGGCAAGAAGTTATTTTTTCTATGTCGCTCTGTTCATTTTCAGAGTAAACAGTGTCGGTGTTTACAGCACCGATACCTCGTACTACACCCCCCCCAGGATTGAATAAATAGTCATCCTAGAAGTAACTTACAAGTGCTTTAAGAGGAGGATTTTTGTCATTATCTTTTAATCATGTTATTTAATAAATGTCAGTGGATGAGTATTTTATATGTTGTTGAAATGCAATGGCTATGTGTTATTGATTTTTACTTACATTAAATTAACATTTTAATTACAAATTGGTTGTTGTTTTGAAATAGTCAGAGAACAGCGACTTTTCGTTGCCCCCTATATTTTTTCTTGTGATTTTTTAAACTCGCTACTATTTGGCGAATTTGCAGTGAAAATTAAAAGCGGCAAAAGCTTTAAAGGAATTGTTTTGCATCGCCACTTTAAATTTTCACTGCAAACTCGCCGAATAGCGGCGACTTTCAAAAATCACAAGTTAATACATTTACCCTCAAGTCTTTATGCTGTTTCTTATCCCCAATAAATCCTATTGAGGTTATGTGAAGACCATACAGTTGGGACATTGGATTTCAGTATTTCTGATATGCTGAATATTTAGCCCCTTTCTACTTATCCCTATGACATGCTCATATTCAGGACTGTTTCCTTATATTGTATCATGAATTCTTGAAGCCCACAATAAATAACACTGATAGGGCTGATGGATGAGGGAGCTGTGTATCCTCCGACAGTAACCGAGTATCCAATGGTTTATCCAGCGATGTGTTTACTTCTTTACCTCATCTAGAAAATGTGCTTCATGACCAGAAGATACTAGAATTGGTGCAGAACCCAAAAACGTTTCTTTATTTTTCTTTCATTCTCTGCAATAAATATTTTTTTGTTTTTTGGAGGGGGAATCGGAGCGCACTGACCGGATCACAATATTTCTGCAGCTCTCAGCATCTCATAAATCAGAGAATTGATGTCACAGCGCCTGTCCCATCGTCCGCATCCCTAGTACGGAGAATGACAGAGACGCAGCTCCGTGATATATCATTGCACTCGGGAGCATTGTTCTGTAGAGGATGGGAACCGGCGTAAGCTAACAAGATTATCAGTCCCGGGAAGTCGGGTGACAGTGACAAATCCGATGACCTTCAGGTTGTATCCTCCTATCACATGAATCCATTAGGATCTGTGTGTGCCCTTTGTACTATGCGGGAAATTATAACAACCCCCCCCCCCCCCCCCAGACACCATACTGATGTATAACATACATCCACGAGAACCCATCCAGTCTTATACGGTCCTCCTCTTTGTTCACAGGTTGTGTTATTTGTGGGTAATGGGTTATGCAACATTTGCAGCAGTTTCATTTTTTATTTCTATAGTAAAAATAATGTGAAATCTCTGTGAAGAGAAGAATTGATCACGGACTACAAAGGGACATATAGAAATGGAAACATTTTCCATCACACGTTAAGACCGCAATGACTGTGGAGCGTCTGGCTCTAACGCCACATTGACCGTGGATTCCAGTGGAGATTGTGTTGTGTGTCAGCAATGAGTTTACGCACAGATCAATGACTGTGGGCGAATGATTCAAATTTCTATTTGAATTGTGTTTGCTGGGGGTTATGAACCAATTTGATCTAAATTAAGGTCTCAGATATATAAAAAAAAGTATTATACAATTAGAGCTGTAAGAAATATTTTTTGCCCCTACAGATATAATTTCCTGATAACTGTTAATGACAGCCGGTGGGTGCTGTGATGGGTCCAGAGACAGTTTAATCTCCCACGGTGCACTAACACCCCACCCCACCAAATCTGCCTATGCCAAAATGTCTATCTCTTGGAATTCACCGGCACTTTTCCAACAGATCACCATAGTTACAGTACTTACCCTTCAACTAACACTTTATTTCCTCCTCATATAAAGCAATATGACACATATACACAAAGGGAGGTGTTTGCCAGAGGGCTTCTAAATGAAGAGACAGGTATTTAGCTGGCAATCTGCAGAGCAAGCCTGCAAACAGAGTAACATATTGGTACAGCAGTGCACCTAGGTTAAAGAGATACAGGTGGAGGACATATGTGTGACAAAATAATAGTAAAGAGTCTGATTTAACTTAAATATTTGGAAGTTGGTTAAAAAAACATTTTTCCCACAGCTAGCAGTTAGCTGACAGGGTGTGTCTGCAATCAAACAGAGCACCTACAAAGAACTCCCTTTTAAAGGCAAGATGGGGGTGTTATCAAGTTAGGTTAGGTCTGTGGGAGGAGTGTAAACTATGTAAACCTGCCTGTTTCATTGCTCACTGGTGACTGATGCCAAATAGTGACCGTTGGCTAGGGAGTTGGTCTCTGTCTATCTAGTGTTAGGGTCACAAGAAAGAGTGTGGAACTCTATGCTGTCCACTTATTTTACCATCCTGGCAATAAAAGAAAAGTAAAAAAGCAAGAAGGTGTTCGTCTGCGCATCACCTGACGTGTGCCCGTGTCACAATACCTAGATACATCTAGTTCTACAGACACCAAGCACTGATCACACTCCCGTCCCCCACCCACATAAGTATAAACATAGATCTTGCCCCTCATCCGATCCAAAGGTGCAGCATCACCAGATGCCCGCTGCGCGATGACGCAAATTGCGACATTGCGGGGCTGGGACATGTGTCCCCAGGGACTCCACTCCATACTCTCCCCTCCGGGGAGAAATTTATTATGACCCCCAGTACACCACTGCAGCCACCTATAAGAAAGAATCTGAGCAAGCGCTAATCAGGAGGATAATTATAATAATCCTTACCTTTAAATTCAGTTATTTCAGGAATATTATTTAACACTAGGGCACAGATCTATATTAATGAGACATTGTGTCTTTACCTGAGGAAATATGGGAGTCATTAAACTCAGCCTGCGCTGTTTGAGTAGAGGGTGAATTGATACTAAGTTGTCTTATTGATGATGAGTTTACGTTTTATTTTTCAATTTATCAGACCTGCAGACAGGCTCCATTTTTGCAAATTGTCTGTTTAATATGAGGAATGTTTTATGATAATGAGGCCAAAATGTTGGTATTAGTTTGAAACAGTCGACATGACGGAACCTCTAAATTAGATTTATTGTGCTATAAATTTGCTGCAGAAAGTGGTGCGGTTAAATCTCCTATTTAGGGTGTAGTTAAATATCGCTCCCTCTTCAGTCATAAGTGGTCCTGAGTATCCTGTTGACATTATCTTCAGCACGATTCCTTATTTCAGCAAATCTTAGGAGAATTCACGTAAGTCACAGAGGCTGCTGCTCGTTACAAGTCTACACACATTTTAGAACTTTAAGTATCTCTAAGTATGTGTGAATTATTGCAGAATGATTTCTCATCAGTTCTTTTGCCAAATAATTATAATATAGTTCTGACCCCTCTCATAAAGACAGGTGTGAACTATGTCGTAACATTATAAAACATAAGAAATTGTATGTAATGTTCAACCAGCAAGGGAAGCAAATGTCAAACTGCTCATTTAATTTCCTTTTGCTTACATGAAACAGGAATTGTAAGCCCAAGTCTTCTAAAATAAATCACTTTGGTTACCTGTAAGAAGACACGTTGAGCTGTTGTGTCCTTATGTTTTAGATTTAAGCTGTTATTAATGATTTATTAAACATTATTGCTAAGAGTCTTGAGATTACCGTGGCAGCCACAGTCATATGACCTATGATGTAGACAGCCCCCCCTCCTTCCCCCTGCCTCTACCATCATGTGATTACTGAGGAGCTCCATGACTGACTGGCAGCCACTTAAATCTCCCCTATAGATTGATTTTTACAATGGGAACATTAACTTATAGTTGACCGCTCTGGAAAAAGGACTAGAAACTTCAATTTTATGTTAAAGAAGTACAAGAGGTACTTGCTGTGTAAAAACTATAACTCTTGTATTATGTAAACTTCCTCAGACAATTCCTCTAAATCCTGACTCTTATTGTACATAATTAATACTCAGCTAAACCAGAAGTAATGAGGCCGTCAAGACTGTTCTGCAGCCGTCGGTAAAGTGGATTAATTAAACCGGTTATAGCCAAATAACTTTCCCTTGGTCCACAGCTCCCTGTACTTACGGATGGGTCATATCGATCTCTGCTGTCATTTCTATTCCCTTGGTCAATGCTACTTGCAGCCATGGTCCCTATATTTAGCTTGTTCTATTTTAAAAAGGAGAGACCCAAGGGTCTTCTAATACACAGATAAGCTTTCAATATTTTACAGTTAGGCTTAATTCAATTCAGTCTTTCATCACAAGTCACAAACATTTATCCATAATGTATTTCACCCTTGGACGCCCCTTATTTTTATTTTTAAGAAAACAGTTATAGTTTCTCGGGGGCTCCTGAATTTCGGGGAGTCCTCTCGGATCCCCAGAAGAGTAGACATCCTCCTAGACTTTAAGGAAGCAGAGTTTAATGACGCGAACGTGCCATTAAGCCCCTCCCCCCACTATGTTATTCCGTTAATTTCGGCATTTCATAGCAGGGGGCAGGGCCAAAATGACACCATTTGTCTAGCCCACCCCCTGAGCCATTTTTTGTGCTGATACGATATTCATGACAGTGCAGACGGAGACATAATTTGTTGCTCTTTTAATGCAATACAATTATTGCCTAATGCATTAGTGCACAGTGAACCATGATCCACAGTTTTTGCTTTGAAGCGATGACCGAAAAATTGTTTGCAGTGACATGGTAGCCTGACAGGTTCTATTAATGTGCAATATTATTATTAGATTTTATTTATAAGGTTCCACACAAGATCTGCAGCGCCGTACGTGACATACACAGAGCGCAGTGATCCGTAGCACATTACGCAGTGACTCCATGGCCCTACTAATTGTCTGTATTCTGCTAACGATGCCCAGCGATGGGATATTCTGCTTTTCTACAATGGCTGCCTCCTCGGTGTGGCCAATGGAGGCCATGTCACACAGTAACTACTGGTTTTTAATATGCTTCCCCAATTTCTTAAAACAAAGCTTTAAATTGCATGTTTGGTGGGACAGTCCAAAGTTTAAAGCTCAGAAGGGGTGTGGCTTAATAATGAGGGCCGTAAGTCCTACTGCGGGCAGGGGCTGGCTATGCTGGCGGGCCGGGGGACATCCTCATAGTGGGTGCCCTTAAGCTGGGTCACTGGGCTACCTACAGTTTTTTCCTTTTAAAATGTTCCTAATAGGCTGTTGAACAGAGTGCCCCCCCCCCCCCGGGATAAAATGCCACCCCCCCCCCGCCCTGACTGCGCACTACAAAATCCCACTTTTCCTGCCCCTGTGCAGTACAATGCAGCCAGATTTAAGCTTTTGTTAACTTGCGCGTGTGCTACACCTGAATTCCCTAGGGAAATAGGGCCTGCAAAAAGTGTGCCTGGTTAATAGTAAATAATCCAAAATTATCCAGGGTCTGCTGAAACATACAATTCCACAATAGTTAAAAAAAACAAAACAAACCCACAGACACCATTTTGCAAATTTTTTTTTTAAATCTCCCCCAAAGTCCTTGATCATTGTGAATCGTCTTTCTTCTTCCCAGAAATTGTGTAAATGTGTCAAAAATTAAATAATAAAATTAAACACCGCTGCACGATCCTGGCGGAGCAACAGTGGCTGAAGGGGTTAATATGCGAACACCCAGACTGAGCAGATTGCGTCTGATTGGCCGGAGCATGGATAAACCTCTCTGAATGGCTGTTTGGGTATTGACCCCTCAAAATCTATTAAGGTCATTCATTCACATCTGGATTCCGCAAGGGGCTGGCAGTATCGTTTTATAGTGTTTTTAAAAACTTGTTTTAATCCATTTGGAAATAATAATATAATTATAATAGAAACAATAAAGCCTGTTGCTGGTTGTCGCTCTTGCAGGGGGACCCCGTGCTTGTCGCCCCCCTGCTTTAGCGCAGGCTGTAGCACTGGGACAACACATCTTTTTTCTCAACGATTTATGTATTCTTTTTGGCTCAGAGATTATCTTGATGCAGCTGAATATATTCACTGTATTTTAAATTGCAAATACTTTAGGATAAGTGCCACTGAAAATACGTCCGCAAGGCTGCAGTTTTGCAGCTGTGGATTTCCATCTACGTTCAGGCTGCAAGACTGAGGCCCTAAATGTTCTGACTTTATGTCTATTCAGCATCTAGAAGCTCTGTGGAGAATCGTACAAGGTGACAGAATGTTCTTGTGTTCTCCAGTGCTAAACAAATGGAGTTTAACAGACCTTCATGCTTCAACCAACCTCTAAAACAAACACTGTAATAGATATTGGGATCAGAAAGTCGATCTAAGTGACGGGAATGTGTACATTGCCCATTGGTACCTCATTAAATGTATATTGATTGTGAGAGTAGCGGAGCGAAATGTAATTCAAATAACCTATGTGGAGGGAAGTTTGTTCATTAACAGCATTCTCTATGCCCTACATGGTCCACATGAATTATGTCATAGAGACGTCTGTTAACTACGGAGACCGAGATAAGACAGCAGGAGTAAGCGTATAACATTTAAAGATGAACTAACTGCATTTTCTATTATGTGCATTATACAAATATTAAGAGATAAATAAAAATCATAAAAAACCTGGTAGCAGGCCTTCCCCTAGGTGTTACCTGCTGCAAATGTTTACCTTTCCTTAGCAAGCCATTGTTTAATCAGCGGAGATAACAATGATTTTTGTTATCCCCGCTTATCGCACATAATCGCTTAATTAATTCCACGGGTGATGGTCCTTTCACGATACATCTTCTTGGGGTGCAGTCTGATATTATTGGGGGTATCATTACGCCAGAGGGGTAATTGAAATTGTACTGAGGAAGGGGGTATAGAACCGTTACATTTCCTCACAGCACATACCGTAATCATTATCCTGTAGGTGACACATTGACACTAAGAAATTCTTGAGAGTAATGTGCTGTTAAGCATAATGTAGAAAGCTGCAAACATACATTATGACAGTATTCACTTATGATGTCATATGTGGAAGTACAACCTGGACCAATGTGTCTACAATTGTCTGCAGTACCATAGAGGATTCTGGGAGGGAAAGAAGTGCGACAACACTACTGCAACACCAATATCGCATGCGTAAGACGGGTGTCACGTGACTAGACAGCGCTTATAGACCGGACGTGTGGCGGTTGCTTACAAATAACAAAATGATATTATGTTGATAAATGTTTTAGATTGTGCTAAGTTACCATTTACATGTAGTTTTATACCATAGTATCAAATTGTTTTGTGACTATAATCCCACATAGGGATTTCCTAGTATGAAATTAATGTTATAATGTAATGAAAAAGCAGAACAAGTACCTACAAGGAGAAGAAGCAGACATGAGGCAAAGGGAAGACAGGGCCCTGTTTCCAAGAGCTTACAATCTATAGATGTTAAGAACATAGAAAACATACAGAGAAAAATAGGGACAGTTGGCAGTTATGTTTTCTGTGTTTTGGATTGTAAGCTCCCCGCCCCGGCCTCTCTTATATATATTTTATTATCATCAGTCTCCGTGTCCCTGATTGCTGCCAGTAGTCTCCGCTGTTGTCACTCGCCAGCCTGACTGCGCCATTAGGTAAATGTTTTCTGAAGTGCGCTCCGGGGAGTTGTTATAGAGAAGACATAAGCTATAAAACAGCGAGCTCCACATTAAACACATGACTTTAGCCCAACTCCAATGTGCAATCTGAGTCACCCACAGACACTCTGCTGCCTTTACATGAAATATTTTCTCTTTCTAATTGTCGAACAGCCACTGGGGCTGCGTAATCGTACCGGATAAAAAAAACAAGTTTTGGATCTCGGGTTTGGTGAAGTAATTCTCTCTATAGCACAATGTGTTACATCAGGGGTCGATTGGGAACTTAAAGGGGCCCTAACTGTCCATCAGGAACGCTATCAATGCTGGGACCTCTCCTGATGAGCACTGGTCACCCAGACACCCAGGGCCCATCATATCCAAGCTCCCAGCTTCCTGGTTAAAAAAGTTTTAAATAAACACCAAAGTTGACCCCATGACATGGGTGTGCCGCCTGCCGGGAAACACCCAAATGGTTTTTGGCCAATCCTCCCCGTATTTCATCTAACGTCCTGAGAATTAGAGTTGATTTCTGCAGTGCTGTGCAGTAACATATAGTATTGAGGAGAGACAATCGAGTTTAATCAGAGGTGTATTTACCATATTGTTAAACTACACATCACTGCTCAGGGGGCAACAATAGATGGTATTCGGTGATATTACCTTGGACAATCCCAGCATTACTACAAAGATGATATGAGTATGATCTAGCTTTGCCCGTAGCGCTATCAAGTGCTCATCGCGTCAAGCTAGGGGGCATCTGGCGGAGGTGTGTGCGCAGATTAGATGCAGCTGATGTGGATGTTTTGGCCAATTATACAGTAAATGTCCTGCATGGCCGGACCACGCAGGCTCCATTACTTGTCAAGAAGAAGATAAGAACACAATCCAGACTGTTGCTGGTTTGTCCAGAATCTGAGCAGAATGGAGCAAATGCCCAAAAATCTAATCTTTTCTTGTTCCTATCTTGGGCATCTCATCGTCATCATCATTTATTTATATAGCGCCACTGATTCCGCAGCGCTGTACAGAGAACTTACTCACATCAATCCCTGTCCCATTAGAGTTTACAGTCTAAATTCCCTAACATACACACACATAAACACACACACACACACACAGAGACTAGGGTCAATTTGATAGCAGCCAATTAACCTACTTTTATGTTTTTGGAGTGTGGGAGGAAACTGAAGCACCCGGAGGAAACCCATGCAGACACGGGGAGAACATACAAACTCCACACAGATAAGACCATGGTCGGGAAGTGAACTCATGACCCCAGTGCTGTGAGGCAGAAGTGCTAACCACTGAGCCACCATGCTGCCCTGTGGTTCCCAAGGAACCAAGTTGTTGGAGGGCACCCTATGGATCTACCAATTACTGAGGGACAATGCCAAGAAGGAATAGTAAGGGAAAGATGTTTGTAAAAGCAACAGATTAATTACATTTAGCAAGAAGTTTAACAAAATATGTCTAACGTACACTTATCATATAACCGAGTGATCCTGGAAATAGCATCATCAAATCGGTTTTCGACCATCTTTTGGAACAGGGGGAGAATGTGGAAATACTTATAACTGTCCAAAGTTAAAATGTATTACTGAGGAGCGATCTGGTTGCCCTGGGATAGATGGGTTTATTGCTAAAGAGAACCCAGTATGACCAATTCCAGGGGGTAACAGGAGTTGAGTTGTCCAATCACTTTATGCTCTGAATTTGGCAGATACCCCTCAGGGTGCTTGAGGACTATATAGGAGACGACAAGACAATCTGTTAGTGGCTTCTTTCAGGGTGCCATCAATGTATGTTCAGCAGAAAGCTGCAGTGATAGAACATGGTTAAAACCCTAATTCTCCAGTTCCTCCGTGACCTAACAATAAAGAAACGGCAGAATAAGTATTGTATCTCACACTTTTAGAAAAAATATTTGTTCTCCCACAAGTGTGGAGAATATTGATGGTGAAACATTTTGTACTTGATCCATGACTACACACATGGCATTTCTCCCACATGTTAAGAGGTCTACAGAAATGTTTAAAATTTAGGCATTAAAGTATTTGAGATAAACCATATTTAGGGACTGATCTAGGCTACATGTATGCGTTATAAGATATAAGTGTTTCTATATTGTCCAGTAGGAGATAATTGTTTTTTTTTACATTTTTTTCGCTCCCCTGTACCCAGAAGTGATGTTAATTACACAGCAGAGGATGTATGTGTTTTATTTAGAAAAATTAGCCAATCACTTTGTGGATATTATTGTCTGTTGTATCTGATTTGTATTATGGTAATGTGCCCCATAACATATAAATACAATCCTTCAGTCATTATCTGGTCAACCAACAAGCTAGAAACAGCTGAGATGCATTTTCTTTCAAATCCCTACATTATTGGGTCTCCTCTAACTTGCTACATAAGCGGCTATAAAGCTAAAGAATTGTATCTGCCTGGTATCAGAAACAATATTGATCTTTGTGGTAATATGTACTCCGTGAAACCTTGCATGCTCCGGGAATAGCACTTGCATTCAGCTGAGCCCGGTACAGCAGTTAACATGAAAGACCTGTTTACCATAAAAATCAATATTTACAGTAATACCTGGAGGTCGTCCCTATGCTGTGAATGCATCTAACTGTCCACAGATGGTGTGTTCCGGCCTTTAATCTCTGAATGACCTCATTGTCTACAAACTTTCACTTTACTACCATGTAAATAGCAAACTCATTAGGGAAGATTCAATTCAGCGCAGTGTATCTACGGTACACATTGAGGCAGTGGAGGCACATCGAGGCAGTGGAGGCACATCGAGGCAGTGGAGGCACATCGAGGCAGTGGAGGCACATCAAGGCAGTGGAGGCACATCGAGGCAGTGGAGGCACATCGAGGCGATGGAGACACATGTTCAGGCTGAAATCTCCGCTTATTTTTCCTTGCGCCCCAATGAGGAGCTAGGAAAAATGAGTGGAGATTGCTTACCTGAATAGGCGCTAATATGCGCAGCAGGACATGATGGTGAGGTACGATGGTATCGCACGTTGCACTGAATCTGCCCAAAGTCTTTACATCCATGGGGTATGACTGAGCACTAATAAACATGTATTCTTGGTGCCGTGTACTGTAGACCTTTCTTGCACTCATAATATTTTTTTCTTGACTTAAAAACAACAGAAGTTTGCAAAAGTCCTGAAATCTGCTAATTGCACTGTCTGAGGTTTCCTATTGCCCCCAATGTAATCGTCCTGACATGTTCCCTCTTTGCAGGGCTGGACGACTGCCTGCAGCAATACATCAAAAATTTTGAACGGGAAAAGATCAATGGCGAGCAGTTATTACACATCACGCACCAGGAGCTGGAGGAGCTGGGCGTCACCCGCATCGGGCACCAAGAACTCATACTGGAAGCAGTTGACCTGCTGTGTGCGCTGGTAAGAAACATTTTGTTTTCTAAAAAGCTCTTAATAATTCTCTAGGGGGAGAAAAAAAATCTTAATTTTCTGTGAAGTATCCAGTTCTGGGGAAAATGTTTCCTGCATGAATATTTTGTGAACGGTTTATTTTTATTTCATGCAGTCCACTCTAAACAATGACTTGCTAGATTTTCCCCATGCATAATTTTCTTTGCATGCCCATTTGCCAGATGCCTGGAGGAATGAGCCTTGGAATGACAAGTAAGGAAGCGAGTAAGTGATTATTCTATCTTAGTCCTGACAGGGCCTCATATTCCGGGAGTCCTGGTCGCGTCTTGCGTCGCACAGTGTGATATTTATAGCCGATCAGGGGAGGCAGAGTCAGTCTTAGAGAAGTATTCACTCCTGGGTTTAACAATCATAGGGTTACATCAGTCGGTTATTAAAATACTTCTGAGAATACAAAAGGCTTAGTAGACATCAGAGAGACAGTGGAGTCATTTATAAACCACAAAAAAGAAGCATTATTAGTTCCTGCTTAGTAAAATCATGTGTCTGCCTTTGCAGCGCAGCATTTGCGTTTGTAGACAAGGTTGGAAAGATAGAATTGATTGCGGGAAGAGGAGATATCTGCTTGTTATAATGGTGAAAATTGAGTAGATGGAGCTCTTAATGCAAGAATGCAGGATATTCATAATATAGTGTGTCTGTGTGCAGGAATAGAGGATATCTAAAATACAATTGGGCTGACGCCGTGTGAGCACTACACCAGTTGGCGTAGTATATGCATTGTGCGAAAATTACTCAGCACATGCCCAGAACAATGGGTGCATTCTAATGTGCCCAAGCAGATCTGCATGGTGGGTGTTCTAACGTAGGGTGAGCACAGTGAATGTGTGAGTGCGTAATTGTGAATAGAGGCGGACCAGGACAAAGGCACTTATGTGCCTCAGAAAGCCGTAATATTTGCGGGTGGTGACGGGCAGGTTCAAATAGCGGATGATGATGGCGATGGCGGTCCCCAGTACTAACGAACCTCTTGTGATTGGCTGTTTGCAAATGCTCCACTTACGATGATTGTTGGTTTCTTCACCGCTACGACACATGTTATGTCTTTGTGTGTATCTTTAAGCAAAAGGTTTTTTTCTTCGCACACCATAAGGGAAGTTGTTTCTGCTGAATTAGAGGGGTTTCCGCAGTTTAATTGATGCTTAATAGAGAATGCTTTTGTTGCAAATAAAAAAGAATATGTAAAAACATGTGCGCAAATGGGATGTAAATGTATGTGACGTGTGGCTGGCGTAGACCAGGAGTATATTTTACTGTTCCCGCAATTGCATCTTTTTGTGCCTGCCTTTTGGGGCGAAATTTCGGCCAACTTTGCATTAGCTCAAAGTGTGTGTGCATGACTGCAGAATGTCTATAGACTAACGCTCCTGATTGTGTGCAGGATCTATGTTATAATATGTCTGATTGTGTACATCAATGCAGGATCTGCACACATGGAAGATTGCATTTCACAGTATTTGAACATTAATGAAGTTGAAGGGTTGAAACTGTGCATATATGGGGTGGAATTCCCGATTTCTTGGAGGTCGCAGTAATTGTAACACATTTGTTGGGATGACTTTTGCTCCATCTCTGGGATATCTTTTTAGAGGAAGCATTTAAATACTTTTGCAGACATCCACCTTTCAACCTCAGACCAAACATTTGCAAAACATGATTTGAAATGTACCTGTGAATGAACCAGGAAAATTTGGGCTTTGGGCATGCTCCGTAGGCAGGTTTGAAAAAAACACTCCATGTACCCATGTTTTTTTTTTTTTTTTTTTTTTAATTTGAAAAGAACCTCAAGTATGGCTTCTATTTAATGTCTGATTGAGATATAAAGAACTCACCAGGGAAGGCAAGGGCCTACAAAATAGCACAGTGCCGTGTTGAATTGACAGAGAGGGCATTATCAGCTCATGCAGAGGGTGATCCGTGCTTAAATACTCTGCGTTTCAATCACATCCATCATACCGCACCTATGTTTGGTAAGGCTGGGTACACACTACAGGTTTTTCATCCGATTCAGACCAATCACACGATAAACGGCCCGATGTTGCATTAGTGTGTACTGTCCCACGATGAACGATTATTGTTCCAAAGCTCATCGTATCGTTTCATTTGATTTTATAAATAGACTAAAAATCTCGTTCAATGATGATAGAACGATGTCGTCCCAATCCTGCAGTGTGTCCATAGATCTCTATGCAGTGTCTGCACCCAGGACCGGCAGTGTCCATAGATCTCTATGCAGTGTCTGCACTCAGGACCGGCAGTGTCCATAGATCTCTATGCAGTGTCTGCACCCAGGACCGGCAGTGTCCATAGATCTCTATGCAGTGTCTGCACCCAGGACCGGCAGTGTCCATAGATCTCTATGCAGTGTCTGCACCCAGTACCGGCAGTGTCCATAGATCTCTATGCAGTGTCTGCACCCAGGACCGGCAGTGTCCATAGATCTCTCTGCAGTGTCTGCACCCAGGACCGGCATTGTCCATAGATCTCTCTGCAGTGTCTGCACCCAGGACCGGCAGTGTCCATAGATCTCTCTGCAGTGTCTGCACCCAGGACTGGCAGTGTCCTTAGAGCTCTCTGCAGTGTCTGCACCCAGGACCGGCAGTGTCCATAGATCTCTATGCAGTGTCTGCACTCAGGACCGGCAGTGTCCATAGATCTCTCTGCAGTGTCTGCACTCAGGACCGGCAGTGTCCATAGATCTCTCTGCAGTGTCTGCACCCAGGACCGGCAGTGTCCATAGATCTCTCTGCAGTGTCTGCACCCAGGACCGGCAGTGTCCATAGATCTCTCTGCAGTGTCTGCACTCAGGACCGGCAGTGTCCATAGATCTCTCTGCAGTGTCTGCACCCAGGACCGGCAGTGTCCATAGATCTCTCTGCAGTGTCTGCACCCAGGACCGGCAGTGTCCATAGATCTCTCTGCAGTGTCTGCACCCAGGACCGGCAGTGTCCATAGATCTCTCTGCAGTGTCTGCACTCAGGACCGGCAGTGTCCTTAAAGCTCTCTGCAGTGTCTGCACCCAGGACCGGCAGTGTCCATAGATCTCTATGCAGTGTCTGCACTCAGGACCGGCAGTGTCCATAGATCTCTATGCAGTGTCTGCACTCAGGACCGGCAGTGTCCATAGATCTCTATGCAGTGTCTGCACTCAGGACCGGCAGTGTCCATAGATCTCTCTGCAGTGTCTGCACTCAGGACCGACAGTGTCCATAGATCTCTATGCAGTGTCTGCACTCAGGACCGGCAGTGTCCATAGATCTCTCTGCAGTGTCTGCACCCAGGACCGGCAGTGTCCATAGATCTCTATGCAGTGTCTGCACCCAGGACCGGCAGTGTCCATAGATCTCTATGCAGTGTCTGCACTCAGGACCGGCAGTGTCCATAGATCTCTCTGCAGTGTCTGCACCCAGGACCGGCAGTGTCCATAGATCTCTCTGCAGTGTCTGCACCCAGGACCGGCAGTGTCCTTAGAGCTCTCTGCAGTGTCTGCACCCAGGACCGGCAGTGTCCATAGATCTCTATGCAGTGTCTGCACTCAGGACCGGCAGTGTCCATAGATCTCTATGCAGTGTCTGCACTCAGGACCGGCAGTGTCCATAGATCTCTATGCAGTGTCTGCACTCAGGACCGGCAGTGTCCATAGATCTCTATGCAGTGTCTGCACTCAGGACCGGCAGTGTCCATAGATCTCTCTGCAGTGTCTGCACCCAGGACCGGCAGTGTCCATAGATCTCTATGCAGTGTCTGCACTCAGGACCGGCAGTGTCCATAGATCTCTATGCAGTGTCTGCACTCAGGACCGGCAGTGTCCATAGATCTCTCTGCAGTGTCTGCACTCAGGACCGACAGTGTCCATAGATCTCTCTGCAGTGTCTGCACTCAGGACCGGCAGTGTCCATAGATCTCTCTGCAGTGTCTGCACCCAGGACCAGCAGTGTCCATAGATCTCTCTGCAGTGTCTGCACTCAGGACCGGCAGTGTCCATAGATCTCTCTGCAGTGTCTGCACTCAGGACCGGCAGTGTCCATAGATCTCTCTGCAGTGTCTGCACCCAGGACCAGCAGTGTCCATAGATCTCTCTGCAGTGTCTGCACTCAGGACCGGCAGTGTCCATAGATCTCTATGCAGTGTCTGCACTCAGGACCGGCAGTGTCCATAGATCTCTCTGCAGTGTCTGCACCCAGGACCGGCAGTGTCCATAGATCTCTATGCAGTGTCTGCACTCAGGACCGGCAGTGTCCATAGATCTCTATGCAGTGTCTGCACTCAGGACCGGCAGTGTCCATAGATCTCTCTGCAGTGTCTGCACTCAGGACCGACAGTGTCCATAGATCTCTCTGCAGTGTCTGCACTCAGGACCGGCAGTGTCCATAGATCTCTCTGCAGTGTCTGCACCCAGGACCAGCAGTGTCCATAGATCTCTCTGCAGTGTCTGCACTCAGGACCGGCAGTGTCCATAGATCTCTCTGCAGTGTCTGCACTCAGGACCGGCAGTGTCCATAGATCTCTCTGCAGTGTCTGCACCCAGGACCAGCAGTGTCCATAGATCTCTCTGCAGTGTCTGCACTCAGGACCGGCAGTGTCCATAGATCTCTATGCAGTGTCTGCACCCAGGACTGGCAGTGTCCATAGATCTCTCTGCAGTGTCTGCACCCAGGACCAGCAGTGTCCATTGATCTCTATGCAGTGTCTGCACTCAGGACCGGCAGTGTCCATAGATCTCTCTGCAGTGTCTGCACTCAGGACCGGCAGTGTCCATAGATCTCTCTGCAGTGTCTGCACTCAGGACCGGCAGTGTCCATAGATCTCTCTGCAGTGTCTGCACTCAGGACCGGCAGTGTCCATAGATCTCTATGGACTTTGCAGAGTCACCATCTATTCAGCCGATGGTTATGACAGATGAAGAGCACAGATCTGAGGGTAAATCATGTAACACGTGTACAGTGTGTACAGTGGAAGAGAACATCAGAAGAAGTTGTGGAATAGGAGGTGGGGCCCCTTAGGCTGTGGGGCCCACTGGGGATTTCTTTAGTATCATAGATAGTGATTTTGTTCATTGCTTCTATCTGTTAGTTTAAACTTAAAGTTCGCCTGTCTCCATGAATTTCAGTGGCTATAATTAGCACATAGCTAACAAAAGGATTACCAGAATACTATTACAAATGATGAATGATGATCTTTTACATATGTCTATTGGTGCTTCAATTGTGGAATTTGCTGACAATACAAAATGTGACCCAGGGCGCTAAATGCCAATGACTTGTTTTACCCAAAGCCAATTCTGTCTGACACAAATTCGCTTCATACTAAATTTCTCCAAAAGTTTTATTAGTCCCAAAAAGAGGACGGTAATAATGGGGTGGAACCCTATACAGTCCCCAAGTCAGTGGTGTTATTGAACTATGTGTAATTCTGTAGTATGAGGAGGATGTCACTACAGGAATAATATTGTGTTCTGGATGTTGTCACAAAAGAAATATAAATTACATGATTTGTTTCAGAATTACCCAAAAATTTAAGGCACTGTTTGTTATTATCTGCTGCAATGTCTATATGCAGCATAAAATATTTGTATTATGCTCATATCTAGTGGTCGGCCCATAGTGTGGGGTTTACAGTCCTATTTAAGTAAAGAGAATAATATGAATATATTATGGTCATGTTGTGAGTGTAGTTTCTGTTGGAAACTGGAACTGTATTCAAGCTTGAATAAGATGTCTATTGATGGTTTATTTCTCAACACAGCAAAGTATAACAAGCGCTACAATCAGCATGAAGTCATCATAGTTAGTTGATGATAGTTGAATGTACAGAAATCGTATATTCTATAGTAGCTTCTTATATGATGTCAGTGTCATTCCACAAAGTACATGATTGGCTAAGCTGCTATCTCCAGAAATGTATATTTACTAACCTTAAGGAATTATCTATAACAGTCATCCATGTGTGCTAACCTCAAACACAAACATTAGAATGATCATCTCCACAGGAACACAAATGTGTGCTAACTTTGTAAAGCTATAATGGTGTCCATTATCGTTTAATGACTTTGACTATCTCAAATAACTCCTAACTTGTCTCCTTACCTAAATCCCCTCAAAAATATGCAAACCCAAAGAATGTAGAGTAGAATAGAATTATATTATTATCATGTACACTGGTCAGGTCATGTTGGAGGTGTAGTGTCCTATGTCTGTATAAAGTGTAACATAAATGTATTATGATCATGTCCAGTGGTCAGGTCATGTTGGAGGTGTAGTGTCCTATGTCTGTATAAAGTGTAACATAAATGTATTATGATCATGTTCAGTGGTCAGGTCATGTTGGAGGTGTAGTGTCCTATGTCTGTATACAGTGTAATAGAATTGTATTATGATCATGTCCAGTGGTCAGGTCATGTTGGAGGTGTAGTGTCCTATGTCTGTATACAGTGTAATAGAATTGTATTATGATCATGTCCAGTGGTCAGGTCATGTTGGAGGTGTAGTGTCCTATGTCTGTATACAGTGTAATAGAATTGTATTATGGTCATGTCCAGTGGTCAGGTCATGTTGGGGGTGTAGTGTCCTATGTCTGTATAAAGTGTAACATAAATGTATTATGATCATGTTCAGTGGTCAGGTCATGTTGGAGGTGTAGTGTCCTATGTCTGCATACAGTGTAATAGAATTATATTATGATCATGTCCAGTGGTCAGGTCATGTTGGGGGTGTAGTGTCCTATGTCTGTATAGAGTGCAATAGAATTGTATTATGATCATGTCCAGTGGTCAGGTCATGTTGGGGGTATAGTGTCCTATGTCTGTATAGAGTGTAATAGAATTGTATTATGATTATGCCCTGTGGTCAGGTCATGTTGGGGCGTGTAGTGTCCTATGTCTGTATACAGTGTAATAGAATTGTATTATGATCATGCCCAGTGGTCAGGTCATGTTGGGGGTGTAGTGTCCTATGTCTGTATAGAGTGCAATAGAATTGTATTATGATCATGTCCAGTGGTCAGGTCATGTTGGGGGTGTAGTGTCCTGTGTCTGCATATGGTGTAATATAATTGTATTATGATCATGTCCAGTGGTCAGGTCATGTTGGGGGTGTAGTGTCCTATGTCTGTATAGAGTGTAATAGAATTGTATTATGATCATGCCCAGTGGTCAGGTCATGTTGGGGGTGTAGTGTCCTATGTCTGTATAGAGTGCAATAGAATTGTATTATGATCATGTCCAGTGGTCAGGTCATGTTGGGGGTATAGTGTCCTATGTCTGTATAGAGTGTAATAGAATTGTATTATGATTATGCCCTGTGGTCAGGTCATGTTGGGGCGTGTAGTGTCCTATGTCTGCATACAGTGTAATAGAATTGTATTATGATCATGCCCAGTGGTCAGGTCATGTTGGGGGTGTAGTGTCCTATGTCTGCATACAGTGTAATAGAATTGTATTATAATCATGTCCAGTGGTCAGGTCATGTTGGGAGTGTAGTGTCCTATATCTGTATAGAGTGTAATAGAATTGTATTATAATCATGTCCAGTGGTCAGGTCATGTTGGGAGTGTAGTGTCCTATGTCTGTATATAGTGTAATAGAATTGTATTATGATCATGTCCAGTGGTCAGGTCATGTTGGGTTGGGGGTGTAGTGTCCTATGTCTGTATACAGTGTAATAGAATTGTATTATGATCATGCCCAGTGGTCAGGTCATGTTGGGGGTGTAGTGTCCTATGTCTGTATAGTGTGTAATAGAATTGTATTATGATCGTGTCCAGTGGTCAGGTCATGTTGGGGGTGTAGTCTCCTATATCTGTATATAGTGTAATAGAATTGTATTATGATCATGTCCAGTGGTCAGGTCATGTTGGGGGTGTAATCTCCTATGTCTGTATATAGTGTAATAGAATTGTATTATGATCATGTCCAGTGGTCAGGTCATGTTGGGGGTGTAGTGTCCTATGTCTGTATACAGTGTAATAGAATTGTATTATGATCATGTCCAGGGGTCAGGTCATGTTGGGAGTGTAGTGTCCTATGTCTGTATATAGTGTAATAGAATTGTATTATAATCATGTCCAGTGGTCAGGTCATGTTGGGTTGGGGGTGTAGTGTCCAATGTCTGTATAGAGTGTAATAGAATTGTGATCATGCCCAGTGGTCAGGTCATGTTGGGGGTGTAGTGTCCTATGTCTGTATAGAGTGTAATAGAATTGTGATCATGCCCAGTGGTCAGGTCATGTTGGGGCGTGTAGTGTCCTATGTCTGTATAGAGTGTAATATAATTGTATTATGATCATGCCCAGTGGTCAGGTCATGTTGGGGGTGTAGTGTCCTATGTCTGTCTGTATATAGTGTAATAGAATTGTATTATAATCATGTCCAGTGGTCAGGTCATGTTGGGGGTGTAGTGTCCTATGTCTGTATACAGTGTAATAGAATTGTATTATAATCATGCCCAGTGGTCAGGTCATGTTGGAGGTGTAGTGTCCTATGTCTGTATAGAGTGTAATAGAATTGTATTATGATCATGTCCAGTGGTCAGGTCATGTTGGGGGTGTAGTGTCCTATGTCTGTATACAGTATAATAGAATTGTATTATGATCATGTCCAGTGGTCAGGTCATGTTGGGTGTGTAGTGTCCTATGTCTGTATATAGTGTAATAGAATTGTATTATAATCATGTCCAGTGGTCAGGTCATGTTGGAGGTGTAGTGTCCTATGTCTGTATATAGTGTAATATAATTGTATTATGATCATGCCCAGTGGTCAGGTCATGTTGGAGGTGTAGTGTCCTATGTCTGTATACAGTGTAATAGAATTGTATTATGATCATGCCCAGTGGTCAGGTCATGTTGGGTTGGGGGTGTGTGTAGTTTTCTATTTTTGTATAATGATTCACCAGCACTCTTGTGTTGGAGCCTTGTCAGTGTGAAATACATAAGATCAGCAGAATTCATATGCTCTCTGTTAGGTGATATTATCTTTCCCATTCAGTAAATAATTTCCCATCTCCTGCCTCCCACAGGGAATATACCTGACTAATGTTATTACACCAGGAATTGATGGCTGTAGTAAGTCAAGGTCTTCGAGGACAAGACATGAATCTTTAGCTGCACTATTTTTAGATAGCTGCGCTTGCAAGTTTATTTATAGAGTAATTATTACAGACATGTAATTTAGCTGCGTCTAGGTCAGCCAACCACGTGAACGTCATGGAACCGGAAATTAATCCCTTTTCCTCTCGTCACGACGCAAATGTCTCCTTTGTAATCAGGAAGAGAGTTACAGTTAGTGAGTAGCTTCAATTTAACAGACAAATACAGTAATTATTCAAACATATAGACCTACCGAGCATTCTGTATTCTCATGGCAGTGTTCCCACAAATGTCCACACAGATCTATTGGTGGCAGAGAAGAGATTTATTTAAGGGTCTTTTATGAAGTGAAACAAACTCAGAGGTGCAATGTTTTTTTCTTTTCTTCCTCTTTTTGAGATCTCATTGTGATTACAACATCTTTTTGGCATTGGACATGGTTGGGGGCGTAAGAAATGCCAGTGACTGACAGATACGGCTGTGATTGCGCTTCTTGGTCTGACTGATGAGGGTTATATATGCTGATTTCAGGCTTGGAGCAATTAGTATTGCACCTGATAATGGTACTCAAAGAGACTTCCTCACCCTGAAACAATTTATAACTGTCGTCTGGGCCGACGACACTATGAGGTCATTCATTACTTTCCTTAGATCCCTTCTCAGCCATCCAGGGGCATTTCATAGGATAGCATATTTATATATATATTTATAGTATAAATCTAAGAGAGTCCTGGATGAATGACAACCAGTAGGATAGCAGACAAATAATCCACAATTAATTATTGTAAATGTTTTCACTGTTATTGTTAATATGTTTTCCTATTTGTAGCAAATTTGGTCATGTTTGATTGCATTTTGTTGCACTCGATTTCATTTGAATGGATAACAACCAGTGCACGGTATTTACGGTACAGTAGGTTGAGTCAGAATGATGACTTAGAAGTCTCTTTATGGAATTGTGAAGAGCTCTATTGTCAGTTGACACATAAACTATAGGATTCATTATTGCGTCGCCCTATACCTGAAAGGGGTGAGCGCTGGCGAGGGTAAGATATATAGAAGACTATACTATAGAACAAGTATCATGGTGGTACATAAACCATCGTCTTATTTATTCTGTTAAGGCCATTTTAGGATGTTTTCATGCACCGATGATTAAATTGCATTCAATTCATTATTAAAACTTTAATAATGTTTAGAAATGTAGCAAAAAAAAACACAACATTATCAAGAACATAAGCTATACATTATATTTAACCCTACATTGGCTTACACATGTGTACATCTACAAAGACTGGCTCGGTGAAGCGGTAAGTTAACTCTTACAACTCTGAGCCATTACTCAGCGGATGGAGGGAAGAGTAATCAATCTACGGCTTAATGTTCGTGCCCCTGGCAAGCAGACCCATTAGTTGAAAGAATGAAGTTATAAGAGAGATGATCTGACAGAACAGTTTGCAGCTCTATGCAGATAGAGAATCGCATATATTGTCCTGAACGAACAGGGCCTGAGACTGAGACTTACACCCATTTGCGTACTGTAAATTATGATAATTTGCCCTGTGCATTCCCACAAAGAGAGTATACACATATGTGCAAATGCAAAGTTGCACATATCTGGCTTGTACTTCCTGGAGGTGTGGAGCGGGGCTGGTCTATTGTAGACTGAGTACAGTACGGACGTGTTCACGCAATGACGGCTCAGACAGACCCATTTACGCCTGTCCACAGCAGTAATGACCTGCTTGAGCTTAGGTGCACATACACACTCATGATATACTAAAAACTGTAAACCAGCGCTTGCTTCTTACCAATATAATTAGAAAGATATTGTAAATATGTAAAAGAAACACACTCTACAAGTCCGCCTATCAATATAATCTTGTAAATTTAATGCTAAAGGATACACATAAAAAAACAAGCAATACTAATTTTACATTCATTAGAATGAAGAAAATCACTAGGATTCCACACTTCGATATGCACTGATTAGTTAATAGACAGCAACTGTTAGCATTATTACTTTAGAAGCAATTCATTCATTAAGTGTTTGTATCACTGAGAATGCAATCTGGATATTGTGTTTGTGGCTTCCAAATAGCATATGGATTATATGCTGTTGGTTCGTATTGAGACAGCTCTGATGTAATATTACATGTGTAAATTCCTGACAGGGCCACATTAAGAAAATCAGCGTAGGTTTTGTGATAACAGCGAGTGAATTTAAGGTTATAAAAACTAGTGTTGAGGTAAGTGACGAATTCATGTGCTGACAAGTGATTCCCATCCCAAATAATGAAAAGGTCATCTCTGAAACAGCCACAGTACACCAGGTTTGAAGCCCAGTCACTATCTCATATATATTGGGATTCATATAGAAATGATCATAACTGGGTGCGAACCTAGTCCCCATGGCCGTTCCCATGATCTGTGGATATATATTACCATCAAGCAAAAAATAACCGTGCGCGAGAATAAATAAAACTAATGTCAAAATTAACTTCTTTTGTGTTTCTGTAACCATATGTGCGTGACTCAACCTATAATCAATAGATTCAACTCCTAAATGATATGGTATATTCGTATATATAAAGATTAACATCTAACGTCAGAAAAGCATAAGAGTCCCTACAAGTATAATTTTTTAAGGAGTTTAATAAATTAATGGAATTGTGCATAAAGGAACTCAAAGACATAACTTTAGGTGATAAGAAGAAATCCACATAGTGGGATAAATTAGATGTAAGTGCATTTAAACCTGAAATTATAGGTCTCCCAGTGGGTGCAGTAAGTGATTTGTGAATTTCTGGGAGGTGACAATCAATAGGTGTGACAACGCTATTTTCACGGGCAGATTTTTTTTAGTATAAATTATTCCCAACATGTGTCTAACTTGGCATCAGGCCCATAGTGTTATTTGGGGGGAACGCCTCTCTCCTCGGGGTAGAATAGAGCTACGAATGGCGATGAATGACAACTGCATGTGGGTTATTGCAGCGACTTTCAGGAGTTGTGTTACAGTGTAAGTAAGCTGATTAACTGGAGCTTCTGAGATGAAAAACTGTCTCTGAAAGATATGGTATCATGATGATTAGTTCTAGTGCTACAACAACAGTGTTTTTTGTTAAGTGTGGTTAGTTCTTCAATGTCCCACTGAAGACTTGTTGGTCTCTATTCTCCTATCACCCCTCCTACATTCCTGTTCCTCTCACTAATAGAAACCCTCAGTGTGGACGGTTATTTAAGCAGTCACTGCACTGCCACATTTACTGAGATGGTTACTTAGTGAATGACCTTGCAAAGCCCCATGCATCTGTTCAGCATCCTGCCCCAACTTCTCCTGTCTGACGTTCTTTACTCTCCTTCGCTATAAGTATGGATAATGCCCTGAAAGAGTTACTGTAAGAGACCTCGTACTCTGTGGCATCTCAGCGCGCTCATTTCTCCAGCAATACCATCTGTTTCTCTTTGTGGTGTTATTATTTTGGACTGCAGGAATTCATGGCCATTGCATAAAATAAATCATTTACAACTGAGAACCAGAATCCGGGGAGACTGGAAGCTGGAGGCTCTTTTCCTAGTCATCACTTTGTCACTTTCCACTAATGTATTACACTTCTGAGCCTCGGAAATGGTGAACACTTAAAATATTGACCTGTCACGGCAGAGGAGTGGATGGGGGACGAGGGGCAGACAGACTGTTCTCTAACCACATGAACCCAATGCAATGATCTGAGAGCGGGCGCGGATGCAGACATTGTTCTTACTGATTTATAAGCTGGATGAATAGGATGATGACATACAGCTTATGTGTAGGACGGACATAATACTCTCATATCTAGTACTTCAATATTTTATTAATGTAACAAAAGATGATTAAATCTCAAGCACTTCGGTCCACAAAATTTCCCCATATTTTTGGGGGCAGTAGTTCTATTTTTAATGATTAAATCTGGAAATCTTTCTGATTCAATCAGATTTTTTTAAAATGTTTCATGATGTAATTTTGTTGATGTGCTGTAATTATTTCTGTGTATAACATTAAATGAAACTGTGTTGGCCCCAATCCCCGTACACTTCACCCCATCTGGCACCAGTAAATGATACTTCCACAGGCTGAGAGCGGGAGAGTTTGAAGTTGAATGGGGGCATTTAGGTGAAAATAACTGATTGGACAGGAATGACATCCAATCAGATGCACAGAACATGGATAACGTTTACCTGATCCCCCTCCTGGACCTGAATCTGTGACAATCTGTCCAGCAGCTATGGGGGTGTCTGAAACTGTAGTGGCCCCAGGGATGGGAGAGGGGTTGTGAATGTATTCTGTTTAACTTGACTTCCCCTTTAGTCGGATGTTTATGAAAAAACAAAATTTGGAAAATGATGAATAGTTTTTGCTAATCTCTAAATGCCAATTCCCTTAGTGCTCTGACATTGAGAACAATAGAGAATCAGGAGCAGGAAGTCTAAAAGATTAGGCTAGGTACACACTACAGTGTTTTCATTTGATTATCAAAATAAACACCTAAAAAACCGACTGTTCGGCCCGATATCGCACTAGTATGTATACTTACACAATGGCAGATAGTCCGTCCAAAGATTGTCGATTCATTTGGTTGGTCAGTAAACCTAATAATCTTGTTCCAACCGCCTTCTGATCCTGCAGGGAGATTTGTGAGGTTGAGGTATATTGTACTGTACTAGACTTACCAACAAGATCTTGTATGTACAGGCGAATATATACTTTAAGTTTGCAGTAATTTTTTTTTAAAGCAAACATTTAGTTTCCTTCATTGGAAACAAGAAAATACATAATCATCATCATCATTTATTTATATAGCGGCACTAATTCTGCAGCGCTGTACAGAGAACTCATTCACATCAGTCCCTGCCCCATTGGAGCTTACAGTCTAAATTCCCTAACACACACACACACACACATAGACAGACAGAGAGGGAGAGACTAGGGTCAATTTTTGATTGCAGCCAATTAATCTACCAGTATGTTTTTGGAGTGTGGAAGGAAACCGGAGCACCCAGAGGAAACCCACGCAAACACAGGGAGAACATACAAACTCATGACCCCAGTGCTGTGAGGCAGACGTGCTAACCACTAGGCCACTGTGCTGGCCACATGTTTATACTTCCAAACATTTGTGATTTAAGATTCAGGACAGAGGCACATGTACCCCAGGAGCTTGCCCAGCCCTCTTCCCCTCCCCTAAAAACACACCTTCAATACCCCACAAACCTGCCACTGGTACCCGCAGCATTGAATTGGCATGGCTGAGTGGGATAAACCCCCCAACTGTCCCTGAATCAGGACAAAAGTCTGTTTATATGGGATAGCTGAAGAGTCTCCTCAAATCAGGACATATTGACAACAGCCCCCTTCCTCTACAGTTATTTTTCTGTTACTTAGTATATGGTTTTGTTAAAGTATTTATTCCACCTCCATTATTACCTTCCATTGCTTAACATCTTTATATCAAGTCATCTGTAATCTGTATATGATGGGATGGTGAGATATAGGCACCTAAGAATCGAGGGCTCATCTCAAGCCCCAGCCACATTCAGTCCATAACGATCTATCGTGTCTCGGCGCACCCCTTCTTATAGACCCTATTGGCCTGGCATGTCCTTCACTTATAGAAGACCCTTTTCCCTTACAGCGAGTTGTGATTACTGGCCCAGAGTTGCCCCCGGGACTTTAGCACTTGGTGGAGGTATTGATCAGTAACAGATAAAACGTGCCAGAACTAGGGAACCACAGGGATAAAACAGAGAAGGGAAAGTCAATGTTAGGTTAGGTCCAGGAGATGTCCGACAGATGCAGTCAAAGATCCAGTAGATTAGTCCAAACTCAAGGGGAGAGCCTATGTCATGGCTTGTCTACATGACTGATTGTAGCAGGACACATATCTGTTAGTTACCCGCGTGCCCATGTTACCATGTGCCAGTATGGCAGGAGGCATGTCTGCCAATCACTCACAGTGTCCATACTGGTGTACCAGCTTCTGAGCCGCTTCCTGGTGAGGATCATGTCCACTTTCACCCTATCATTTCTTAAGTGTTGGTTTTTCCCTCTTCATCGATGTCCCCGAAGTGATCTCCCTATTGATTACTTCCTGTGTCCCTCTGTTGTCCCTTTTCTGCCCCACCCCTCTTTAGTTTCTGCCCCGATCTCATGTCTTCTCACCCTTGTATCTTGTCTTTGTTTGTTTCTGTCCCCAACAGTCTCCTGGCAAACCCTACTCGCCCGCTTTCCCCTGTTTCATCTTTTTCTCCTTGTCTGCCCCCAGTGTCTTCCTACCCTCTTGGTTCCAACACCAACAACGTCTCCTCTTTCTTCAGACAAAGGAGCCCCTTGGTACGGATGTGAAAATAGTGATGGGGATTTGTTGGTGATCTTGTTACGGTTGATATGAGAAGTGACATGGAATATTTCTAGAACATCGTTACTCGTACCCACTCTATATATAACAAGACTGTTCCAGCTCACTCATCCGTCTAGAATATAAATTCATTTTTTTATATTTGATTGTCAGTTAAGAAATGTACAAAGGTAAAATATATATTTGAAACTTGACGTTACCTGTGAATTCCTCCATGAATTGTTGATATCTTAAAAGCAGTTTTGACAAGTGATACATGTGAAGGGCCAAGAAAAATTCGTGACAACCACCTGAGAGCCGCACTGTGACCTATTTCTAAAAGAGTCTCAGAGAGAGAAGTGTGATGAGAACATTCAGACTAACTAATAAAACTGAATTCCTTGATGACATCTCAAGTAGGATGTACGGCTCTGCATTATACATGAGCGATCTGCCCCTCTGTCTGCTGTCATTGTATCTTTCATTGCAAGAGTAGTTTTATTTTCATTTCTATCAGATTGAGAACAAGTTATATATAAGTACTGAGGCATTAAACAATATACTATCAGTATTATATATACTATTATATTAATATACTAATATACTATTTAGTATACTGTTGAATTGTTAGCGCTATATAAATATCTGATGATGATATACACAGTAGGGAAGCAAAATTAAAAGCAAAATGTGAAATAAGCTAAATAATATTAGGCAGTATTACAGGTATTCACATTTGTGGAGGCCTCAAATTAACAAACCAATGAATGGAGACAGAGGGACGGTATTGCGGATCCCAGAACCCTCCCCCCACCTCTTAAAATTTATATCATTATTACCTTAAAATTAATTTCTAATTGAGCCCTAATTTAATTTGCTATTGGTTCTATGGCTTTTCCTATAACAGGATCCCACAGAGATAACAGAAATCTGCAGCATCGACCTGAGATATAAGAACAACAGAGAATTTGGAACAGGAAAATATAGAAAATCAGCTAATGCATCTGCACAGTCTTATTCATGGAATTAATACTCTCCGTCCACATTATGTTGTATAGATTGGGAACTTGAAAGGGAGATTTGTGGAGTTTAGATATATTACTGTACAAGACATACAGACTTCATCATCATCATCATTTATTTATATACCGACACTGATTCCGCAGCGCTGTACAGAGAACTCACTCACATCAGTCCCTGCCCCATTGGGGCTTACAGTCTAAATTCACTAACATACACACACACACGCACACACTTGATCCTGTCTATAAAGGCAACATTAAGTTTGCAGTAATTTTATACTTTATATATAAGCAAATTAATTTTCATTTCAGTCTTGAGGCCTCTGACCCTGGTCATACTAAAATTATACCAAGTCCCCCCTTTAGGGCTGCTCAACATTATGTGCAAAATGCTCATTCTGCATTCCCTCATTGCACATCCTTCAATAATTGTGTAGAGATAGAGGCCCGATCAGCAAATACACACATACACCATGCCACATGCACTGCAACGCCTGCGGTCTGTGAATTATACTTAGTAGCCTGTAGCTTGCTCCAGGACAGAGTTTCTGTATACTGAATGAGGTGCGCTTGTTATTTCTGTTGTGTCATTAGTCAGCCAGCGATGAAGACTATAATGATGAAGGTCGCCGGTCTCGATCAGACATGTGTTTGCCCCTTTCTATGTGTTTACAGCACTGTTACATCTCTGTACATGTTTTGTATGTTGGTAATGGTTATACTTGGCTTTTACCCTGTGGTGTATATTGTCTATAGGATTTCATTATGTTCAGAGTCTGGCCCTCTGTGTACCAGTGAGAAAATAGTATTTGTTGAAGAAATGAGTTTATTAGAAATGTGTTTGGGTATAAAGCAACAATGACTGGTATTCAACAAACGCCGCATTTCAGCGGAGACCGAGAACCCTGTTATTTTCTCAGCTGCTAAGTCGGAAATTCCTGGAAGAAACGATCATCATTCTACCGACGCACTGAACGCGGCCGTCTGCAGCTCGCTGCCTCCCACCGAGCTAAAGGTCATCTCTGAAACATGCAGCGATTCACAAATGAGGGTGATTTTCTGCTGGGTTTCCCCAAGTCAAGAGCTTTGCTCTGCCTAAAGCAAATGGAATTCTGAATTAGATGAGACGTTGTATGAAACAGTTACCAGGAACAGTCGCAGATACATGTAACCAGTGCAGAGATTGATTAGACCTTTTCACAGGTCCGATACCCAGAAGGAAATCAGCCCCATGATTGACAGGCTGGGACTGAGTGACTGACAGGGAGACCTCACACAGAGGGTTTCCCTGGTATAATGTCACCAGCTTGTCACAGCCTGGTGCTGTTTTGGGGTTTTGCAGAGGGTGGGGGGAGGGGCTGGAGACTCCAATCATCATTATTAAACTGATGATGACGATTGGCTTCTCGATTATGCCACAGCAATGTGCTACACTTAAAGCACTTCTTGGTGCGCTTTAACGGTATCCTTATGCGGACCTATTTATGCGTTTATTTTGAATTGCATGTACCAGGGGATTTGTGCAACTCAAAGCAAACACGGAAATGCGCTTATTTTGTGCAACTGTTTTACGCCTGCGCACAAATGCATCCATCTTTAAGTGATCTTTAATGTTGAAAACATTTAACTTCCAAAAGACTCTGGGCGACACTCTGCACTGAAATCTTCCTATGTCACATACTTATACACTCATATATCTTGTCTTATACAGTAAGAGGGTCTGATATAAACTACATTCCTTCATATATCACATTGTTAATTATTTGTTCTGTGTTTTGAGTCTTTCATTATCATCATTTATTTATATAGCGCCACTAATTCCGCAGCGCTGTACAGAGAACTCACATCAGTCCCTGCCCCATTGGAGCTTACAGTCTAAATCCCTAACACACACAGACACAGACACAGACACAGACACAGATTACGGTCAACTTGTTAGCAGCCAATTAACCTACTAGTATGTTTTTGGAGTGTGGGAGGAAACCGGAGCACCCGGAGGAAACCCACGCAAACACGGGGAGAACATACAAACTCCTCACAGATAAGGCCATGGTTGGGAATTGAACTCATGACCCCAGTGCTGTGAGGCAGAAGTACTAACCACTAAGCCACCACGTTGTCTTTCTACGGCACATTAGTGTAATCTTTTCTTTTAAAATGATTTCTTTATTTTTGCATTATGTTATAAAACAAATGCCTCCATCAGTGTTGGGAATGTAAGAGATGCTGGAGTGATATTAGAGACAATGTTTTTGGGAGTCACAACCTCAAATAGGTTCTAGAATCTGTGCCAAGTTATGGTAGTTACTCACATGAACTTCGTTTCCTGTACAGAAGTGTTTCACAGATCCGTTGTTATCACATCTATTGCCCCTTGGCTCTATTAACTTTTGTTCACTGTAAATTTCCTAATGCTGTGATTGGCTACAGAATAGTCTGGAACTTGGACTGTCCTGCAGGTTGGTCTAATCCTGGGAATAGTCCAGTGCTCTGATTGGCTGCAGGATAATCTAGTCCTGTAATTGTCCTAAATCTCTTGTTAGCCGAGCCTGAGCACACTGATGATGGCCAGCTCGTGGGAAAACTGTAATGTGTATATCTGCTCTTATAATATGTACGGTGACAAGGGGAAGATTGCAGACTTAATGAATTAAGGAAAACTTGGAAACTGAAAAGGATGTTGGATCCTCTATACTAATGTACAAGAAGATGGTATTCAAATCACCTGAGTGAAATGGCTGCAATATGTAGCAAAATCTGAGTTTTATAACAATCTTCATCTTCACTTTTACTTTGCACGAAATTCCATTCTGTACAATATTTGTAAATTAGCATTCCCAGAATTTATAGCCTATTTATAGAGGTGGGACAATGTCCGCCCAGTGACCGAGGGATATTTGCACGGCACCTTTCAGGCCAAATTACATTGGCTAAATGGCAGAAATTTTGTGGTTATATGTGGAATTCAAGCTGATCTTTATCAGAGTCTTTACTTGCCAATTACAGGGGAACTTGCGCCAGTTTCACATCTAGCGTCCAGTTAGGGGGGTCTCAGGTTATTAAGCTGCAGATCTACAATACGATAATACGCACATAATCTCCTCCATTGACTTCTGAAGTATCTGATTCCTAAACTTATAATAGCATAAAAATAAGCTGCATTTATTCATAATTTGCACCCGATTGGCTGGTGAAACACATGTACCTGTGTGAGGTTCTATTCATCTGAGAGGTGCAGGAGCTGACATCATTTTATTTGCAGAGAAATATATCACTTGCAGAATGTACATATGTGTTTTATGGAATATTTAAAGAAAGGTGATATAAGCATTTAATACATCATTTACTTATCCCTCTTTTATAATCTGTAGACCAGATGTGCTTTATGTAAGGTTGAAATAACTGATAAGTGGAAGGTAAGTTGTAATTAAGTGATAAGTATAGGATAGGTCATAATCACTGAAATTACTGCTAACTGCAAAGCTTGTGAAGGGAGAAGGAGACAGTTCAATTCATCTATTGTTATTGAGCAAGCGGGATCTATAAAATGGGATAGAGGGCCTGAATCATTAAGGAACGTAAATGCTGATACGTGCCGAATTTAGAAAGCACACGTAAAGGAGGTAAACGTAGAGGAGGTACAGGTAGAGGAGGTACATGTAGAGTAGGTAGAGGAGGTACAGGTAGAGGAGGTATACGTAGAGGAGATATATGTAGAGGAGATACACATATATGAGGTACACATATTTGAGGTACACGTAGAGGAGGTACACGTAGAGGAGGTACAGGTAGAGGAGGTACACGTAGAGGAGGTACACGTAGAGGAGGTACACATATATGAGGTACACGTAGAGGAGGTACAGGTAGAGGAGGTACATGTAGAGGAGATATATGTAGAGGAGATATATGTAGAGGAGATACACATATATGAGGTACACGTAGAGGAGGTACACATATATGAGGTACACATATATGAGGTACAGGTAGATGAGGTACAGGTAGAGGAGGTACACGTAGAGGAGGTACAGGTAGAGGAGGTACACGTAGAGGAGGTACACGTAGAGGAGGTACACGTACAGGAGGTACACGTAGAGGAGGTACACGTAGAGGAGGTACACGTACAGGAGGTACACGTAGAGGAGGTACAGGTAGAGGAGGTACACGTAGTGTTCTCAAGATCACGGCTTTATTCTGGGCATCCCTCCCTGGCACCGCTGTATTTACACGTCTGATTGGTCTAGAGACGTTACAGAGAGGAGCTCTGCAGCTGGAGGTTTGGGGGAGCAGTCGTCAGCTACCCAAAAGTCGCAGTGTAGGAAGAGAGAAGCGACGTAGAGTGTGATACGGTTACGGTGAATGAATGTTAGCTCTTGAACCAAGTGAACTTGCTATCACCCAAGAAGCTTATTGAGAGTGGGATGGTAAGGGATGACTATACATGATTGATGCTGCAATGTGAAGACAAAAGTCTGTGTATAAAGACTTTAAATAGACCTATTTATTCAAGAAAATGACCCAGCACCCATTATTCACACCAGTTATGTCTGTGCACCCTGTTACCTGACTCTCCTGTGTATTTGGGGGTACTGTGCTTACCCACACTGACCACCACCCCCTGAGATGATGGAGAGACTGAGCTGCCGCTGGGTGTCTGATCTAGTACATGGTCACCTAGATGTCCCAGAGGACCTGCCGCCACAGCGCACACCAGCGCACACGGGGGTTACAATACCGGATGAATATTATGGTGCATTGATAAGTTCCCCATCACAGTCCTGCACTTTCCCTGTCTGTAACTGAGCATTGTCCTTTAAAACAAATTTTTCCTCCCATCCATATAATACTTTTTTTTTTTCAAAGGAACTATTAAAGCATAAAGTAATAGGGAAACAGATAGAAATGTGTCCTGGGCAGGACGGATCCCTGGCGCAGTCCGTTGCCTTTGATTTAATAAAAGCAGCTTTGCAAAAACACTATTCCTGAGGGTAACACAAGTCACCTCTCCCAGATTCTCCTGTCTTCTGCTTAATCATCTTTATTCATGATAGAGGAGGAATTTTAATCTTGTAGATTTGAAAGGCTGGTTCCAAGATTCCAAATAACAAATTCATAGGCTAAAATGAGTTAAAGGCGAAACACCTCCTGAAAGACAGATCTGTCGGAGGACGGCTGGATACATATTTATCAGCAAACGCTGGGACAAGATACATTGTCAGGAACAGAATACATTGAATTTGATACTGTTACATCAGCCAGGAAACTGAATGGAGTGGAAAATATGTCAGTGTTGGTTCTTGTTGCAGAATTAAACAAATACCTGTGATAAAGTTTGTTTTAAATTGATTAAAGCAAGTTCGTTTATTGCAGTTTCTTGTGGTACTTTGGCCACTAGGTGTCACTGTTCCAGTGATGTCTACAAATAGTATTTAATAATATCTAAGCAATATGGCAGCTTCCAGCATTATTTCTTAAAATATTAATAAACATTTCTGAAATAGTTAATAAAATTTCAGTAGCATTTATTTAAAAGAAAAATGATATTCTGCCTTAGAAACAGGGTAGAAAAGGAGATTTCAACAGACTAAATCTATATTTTAAGACACCGTCAACTGCAAAGATGCAAAAACTGCACTAAAATAAATATATAGACATGTTATGTCTAGTGCTAGTAAGAAACTAATATCTGCCTAGACGACTGATGGGCCACCTAATACACTTCAGGGGCCACACGGGAGGCCCTCTATTTTTCAAAAGGTTCGCACATTACGCATAGTAATACGATAAAACAATACATTGTATCAGAGAAATTAGCACCTATCTGTAATAAGTTATCAGCAGGTATTTTATACAAGTGTTACGCGCTATAACAATATGATAAAAAGCAGGAAAGTGCAGGGGCCACAGGTGAAGCCTCGGAGGGCCACTTGTCCATCACTGACCAAGATAAGCTATAATGAAATTGCTCGGCAGCAAAATGTTCCTGAAAAACATCCTAAAATGTTGGCAATAACGAGTTGACTAGCAGGTATTCTATCAGGTGCCTCAGTAATATCACCGGTTACTAGATAATTAATATTATGTTCATGAAGATTTTTCTAGTCCTCAAAATGTCTTCCTCTACTGTGCGCAGGCGTAGGACGCTCTGAGTGTGAAAGCCCCTCTTAACGGTGACCGTATAAATTCCTAATGATACATCACGATATAGATCACGATATAGATCACTCCAAACCTGAGCTGGATTATCCATTAGGCAACGTAGGCTCCTGCCTAGGGACTGGTGGGCACTGAAGGGTCCGATTACCCTAACCCATTTCTATCTGGTCTTTTGTGACAATCAGAGGGGGCCCCTAATCCATGATGTCACCTAGTGCCCTGTGGGGTGTAAATCAAGCTCTGCTCCAAACCTGCAGCTTATGTTCCTAGGTAATGCATATCCTGCTATTAGGAAAGGCCTTTAGAGACACGGATCAAAACCAAACTCATGTAGCCCAATAATAGGATTTCTGTAGACAATTTGCCGATGTGTGACATAGGATCGTTCTCCTGCATCGTCTGTAAATGTATATTAACCTCATTACTTCCACATGTATGTGATAAGTATGTACAGTACAACTTGTTTTCTCTAGTAAGTAGTATAGATTGATATACTATTGTCCCGCTCATCATAACCAAGGTCACTCTTCTGGCTGTATCGAGCTATCAGGAATTATTATATAAAGAATAGAGAATAGAGCTGATAGAACATTCAGGTAATGTAATTCAGAATAGAGGGCAGTACGTTGGCTCAGTGGTTAGCATTTCTGCCTCACAGTGCTGGGGTCATGAGTTCAATTCCCGACCATGGCCTTATCTGTGTGGAGTTTGTATGTTCTCCCCGTGTTAGCGTGGGTTTCCTCTGGGTGCTCCGGTTTCCTCCCACACTCCAAAAACATACTGGTAGGTTAATTGGCTGCTATAAAAATTGACCCTAGTCTCTCTCTCTGTCTGTCAGTGTGTGTGTGTGTGTGTGTGTGTGTGTGTGTGTGTGTTCGGGAATTTAGACTGTAAGCTCCAATGGGGCAGTGACCGATGTGAGTGAGTTCTCTGTACAGCGCTGCGGAATCAGTGGCGCTATATAAATAAATGGTGATGAGGATGATAGAGAGATTAAAGGGAGATACGGAACACAACCGTCACCCTGATTTATAGTCTGTGTAATACTGTTATAAAGCGTACACTTCTATTGCTCCCACTTACTGGTGAGCATGCGTTAAGGCACTAACCTGGCGCTCTCTATTTAAGCCCTCTCCGTCTATTCTCTGGTGTCCAAGGCTGTGTTGGTATTTCTTGTGTTTAATAATTTTTCTGATACTGACCTTGCTCCGAGCTGGTTCTGATTGCTGCAACCGAAGATTTCCCGCTGCAACGCCCATGGCACCTTTCCAGGGGTTCCTGGCTAAAACAGGGGTTCATATTAGACACCGCACCACAGATCTAACATATTATGTTACACTTGGGTACCTTGGGATCTCACCCAAATTTCACACTAACCCGGTGGAATTGGCTGCTTTGCGGAAGGACGAGTTCCTGTGATAGAATCTTCCAATTCCGCTCTTACTTACCAGTCCTCGGACCGTCATTCCGTACTCTATTTATAAATTCTCATTGTCAGAGGGCAGGGGCACATACACACGGATGATGTTGATGGCTGCCAGCACTTGGTGCTTTCTGCATTGATCATAGATATCATAGGATTTTATGGGCACAAGTTAAAATATATTTATTTTCTACTTTCGTTTGTACACTAGAAGGAACATTATATCTGCTGTATTATATCACGCCTAATAGTGATTGTGTTTTCACTGTCATAACAGATGTTAACTAACTGCTCTTGTGCTTAAGGTGTGTGTATATATGTCTGACGTAAACGCATACATGAAGTGTGTAACTCAGCGTTACTGTGCTATTTTTATTGATGGCTTTTTTGAGTGTATATTACTCCCTGATTTCCTCCCACAGCTCCAGTAGAACTGTTGTGAATGATCCCCCATACAGGCTGCATAATATGATTGGTGCTATATAAATAAAATAATAATAATAATTATAATTATGTAAAGATACATTAGGACATGTTTACAGTCAAATGTAGATATTTCCTTATCATCATTAAGGACACACAAAACATGTTTACTAATGATTAAACAAAATTAAAAAAAATAACTATTTGCCAATCAGAGCACCTTGCCATCATTTCCTTTCCCCGGTTTTATATATTCCCAGATATCAGGTTCTGACGTTGTTACCTCCTCCTGTCTGTTCCTACAAGAATGAAGTTAGAACCGTGCGGAATCCTTTGTCCTAGATATGAAAGGTTACATTGTATTCATAGAGCTGTCTAACTCCTACCGCTGGATTGTAAGGTTACAGTGTTGTTATGTCCATTGTCTCTGTCTGCCATTGTTCTCTGGCGACCAATCCTCTGTTACCTGGGAAAATAGAATGTTACAAGTCACGGTCTCCAGCTAAGTTGTTCTTACTTTCAGTTTATTTTTCTATATATTGTCATTTGTTACTCTGTATAAGGAATTATATGATCTCATTAATTAATAAGTTGCAGTATTGTTACACAACAACAGGTAAAATAATACAGTGGCTAATCCCAATGTAGGTTTTATAGGTAGATGAACATAGATTGGGGAGGGGGGATTGTGGTCACCCAGAAACACAACATGTTTAGTGTATGAAGGACCAGATGCTCAAGATGTGGAGATCTGTACTTTTACTTCTGTTCTTTTACAGCTGAACAGTTGTCATTTTATTGTATTTTAAATACTTCCCCCTGGTTAAATATTAATTTACACAGCGTATGTTACAACCCAACATTTCATATTGCTAAATACACAATTAAGGGCTGCAATTTGTGTTCATTTAGAAGCAGCAATAGAGACCATATACAAAGCGACAACTGTCTTAAGATGTGTTGTGGTCGGCAACAACCAACAATTTCATGCAAGAAAACTGGCGCAGAATTTACTCTGCATTAATTGTTTTTCTTGAAGAGTCATTTTTGCTGCTTTCACAGAAATGCAACAATCATGACGACCGAGTTCCGCTCCCTGGGATGGAGAACGAGGGTGATGAATGAGAAACACTCCATTATGGTCAGATAATAAAGTTCCATTGAGGGAATCTATTTATATTTGCGAGATACAATATACGTTGTATCTGGGTTTATCATTTCTATCATTTATAGTCAATGATTAAACAATTTTGTAGTTGTAGCTAAAATATTTATACACAATTATTCTTTGTGAATTATAGTCCGATGTGTCCAGCTCCTAGAAGACATCCATTGCCTTAATTTGCAACGTGTTCTGTCCTTTTCACAAAAAGTCCCCAAAGCCAGGGACTCATGTAATATTTATAATGTTCAGCTATTATCCGCAGAGCGCTTCCTGGTGTCTCTGTGAGGTCAGAGGTCTCGGTAATATGTCTATAATATGGTGGAAATGACAACCTGGGGACAGCTCATAGCTAAATGGCCTCCGCTGCATCACTGTCAGTATACAGGTCCCAACATTATATACAGCGAGGGGCCTCCGTTTCCACCAATGTGATTGTGGTGCAGTGTCTATCTGTCTATCTGCCTGCCTGTCTGTCTGCCTGCCTGCCTGCCTGCCTGCCTGCCTGTCTGTCTGTCTGCCTGTCTGTCTGTGCAAACTATTGGAAGCAATCAGTACAATTTGTCAGTCTGGCGGTCACACAAGTAGAAGGATTATTATTGTCTACGGATAAAACAGTTATGTCTGAACTTGCTAATGTGGGATTTGATAAATTGGACACTCTTCCCTAGAACAAAACAATTCTGTCATCGCAGTCTCCAAAATCTCATTATTCTAATATAACTCCAACTACTTTGGAAGTGTTTTTACTTTTTTCATAAATATCACCGTATGGTAATAAAGTAGAATGTAGTTATGTGTTATATGCTGCAGAAAGACAGACAGAATGAGGTGAATATTCTGCAGAAATGACAATTTTGCTCTTGTTATTAATATTTTTATTCAAAGAATGAATCAATATGTTCCTTCCCTAACTATTAATGGGATCATTTCTATTGATAACCGCTAAGACATTGATTTACTTCTGATGGGGCTATACCTGGATACACAGCAGAATTGTCTGGTGTGACTCTTAGGAAGACTGATCATTCTGGGACTTTTGAGACACAAGAAACGTTCCTACTTAATGGGTGTCTTAAAATATGCTGAAAAATCTATTTCTCCCTTTCCTTCCTCGCTGGATGTGATATATAATATAATATTTCAGGTTGTAGAGTAAGCAAATAAAAGGGGTGAGGAACCACCCCGCTCCCCCCTCACCATGGAAACCCTGTGGTTCATCCTAATAGAGGGGTATTTCCTCTGTATAAGAACATTCCATGTGACCGAAATACAAGTAGCGCTGGGATCACTGATCCCTACATCAATACCCATAATCTGGTTACATTGGTAAATGTGAAGAGGGAGAAGAATCTGTAACGTGAATAGATTCACAGCCCTGCAGCCTGGCCCCAGGGTCTCTGGTTGAATTAGGCCCCACAATAACAATATAGGAAGGACTGCAATATATTTCCATGGTTTCTTACATGGTAATTAGCTGCAGACGTACAAGTAAGAAATTGTCACCAGACACTGTCGCTGTTATTGATTCTGTACTGAACGGGTACCGGAGAGTGGCCTGGGCTCAGACGCTGGGTCTGCAGGGTACCCCAAATGTTTTCTGACTCCCTAGAACCCGCAGACGCCTGGTAGTGTTGGAGAATGATGTCTACAGCAGTAGAGGGTGATGAAATTTGATGTGGAAAGAACTCTCCCTAAGCAGCATCAAGGGATATTGGGGTACAGAGTAATACGTCAGATCTCCAGTACCCCCAGAATGATGTACCGGTTACCTGAGACCAACCCCCTGTCTAATATTACACACACAGGATCGAACATGTAAGAGCTGTCACTCAAAAACAAACCTAGCTATGTCCAATACCCCTTTGCCCCTTGTCATGGCTCTGGATACCCCTTTAGGTGGCAGTAAGAACCTGCACATATTAAAGAGCTCAAATCTGGACTGTTCCAAGATACACACATCATGGGTGTAACTGGGTTGTTAAAAGCCCCACAGCCGACACCACAACCAACCACAACAGTCCTGATTCCCTGTGGGTGTGGCCTGTTAGAGGTGTGGTCGGTTAGAGGTGTGGCCTGTTAGAGGTGTGGCCTGTTAGAGGTGTGGCCTGTAGAGGTGTGGTCAGTTAGAGGTGTGGCCTGTTAGAGGTGTGGCATATTAGAGGTGTGGCCTGTTAGAGGTGTGGTCGGTTAGAGGTGTGGCCTGTTAGAGGTGTGGTCGGTTAGAGGTGTGGCCTGTTAGAGGTGTGGCATATTAGAGGTGTGGCCTGTTAGAGGTGTGGTCAGTTAGAGGTGTGGCCTGTTAGAGGTGTGGCTTTTCTGAATTGGGACCACGTCCTCAACCAGATCACATAGTTTTTTTGTCCTAATATTTGTATTAAGGAATATTGGAATCTCTGTACACAGTATAAAGTAACACGAAAAAGAGGAACATTATGATTATTATCGATGTGTTGATGTTATACAATAGCATTAATATTCCATTTCTATAAATCAAATATAAAGCATCATTTTACCAAACATGGGTGAGCGTGGGCGCTGTGCCTGGTTATAGGGTGTCGTTCGGTGACTATATGTCCTTTATAATCTACAGCAACGACCACCTGGGAACCACCGCGATGATTTAACCCCTCGGTACAGGGTGAGAGCTCTCTTATCTGTGTTTGGGAAGATCACACAATCCCCGAGATCTATTTCTGCTGCTGAGAGAGAGAGAAATAACAATTTCCTGCGCTGTAAGTGTTGGGATGATGGAACTGCATTGTTCTAAATGTAAGCAGTGATGACCTGAGAATTACAGAGTGGGTACATCAAGGTAATTCACCTGTCAGCTTTTACAAATTGATATGTAGTTCTGCCGAGACGTATCATTTATAAGATGTAATTATTTTGATCTTAAGCCATCACTCAAACTTGTCACCAACAAGACGTAGACTGCAGAGAGATACGACCGTAATAGTTCTCTGGTTTCTTTTTATTTATTTTAGCCTCTAGGGGTTTGTTTTCACCTATGTACAAGGGCGCCTTAACCCTTTTTGGATGCTTAATACGGGGGACATTTTCTTTAGTGGCTACTGAAAGTTTTGGTTCATTTTATTTTACAAACGCTGTCTAGACTTTCTAAAATAATTCTTTTCATTTTGGAATGCAAATTCGTTATATTTATTTATCACTATGTAACATAACAAGACCTTGAAAATAAGTCTTTCCGATGACATGTTCCAGTTCTAACCTTATCTATCGCTACCAGTCCAATTAATTCCACTTATGGCCTTAACTGAATTTCTGATAATACATTCATCTCAGAAACTGTCATTCTTCAAAGCCACTGGATCCATTATTTGAGTACACACAGACAGACCGACAGGCAGGGTCCAGTTATAAGAGGCCAGGATGAAAAAGCTCTCTAGTGGGCTAAACAGGGTTCACTGGTGACCCCGTGACTGGGGTAACTTATCACTAATGGACGTGTAAATAAAGAATAGTCGATGACTGGACGGAGATGACCTCTCCGGGTGACAGCCGGTCATGGACTGAACGCGCCTTGTTTTATAATGTCATGAATAAACAGATTAATCCCTACGAAAGTCTAACTCCCTGTGCTATCACGAACCACAGGTGAGGCCGTGTCAGAGGAACTGCCTCTACTTCAGGCTTCCATCGTTTTAGGACTAAATGGTAAAGGAACGAGGACGGTCAAGAGAACACCGACAAAGACTACGGTCCGTTTAGGAGCCCATGGGTCCTTTGACAACATTTTGGTTTGGGCCTCTATGTCCACTCTGCTTTTGTCAAAAAAAAACAAACCCCACAGAAAAACAGATTAAGGTAGTCCGGGGCCATCAATCAGTGGTCACTGGGACATAGACGTGAGTCTACGTTGGTTGACACTGACCCAAGCACTGGCCCCTGGTCCATGTCTCTTAGTATAATGACCACAAAGAAGCTGCGACATTTCACTTTCTTTTCGAGATTTCCCGAGTTTTCTGGATAAAAGGGCCCGTCCATAGGCAAACCGAGGGTGGGTTTCCTAGTGCCAGGAAACCCCCTCCAAGCCTGGGGCACTGTATAATTGAGGTGGCTGGACCCTGCCCCCGCTTCACACGGCTCTGCTCGAAAAGGGAGAGCTGTGTGCACCTAACAGTAGTGCACGCGGCATTGCCCATGTATATATGGGGATAGGAAGAGTTGGAGAGCAGCCAATCACTGTCTAATATTATAGCCACACCCCCATGCATGCTGGTCACGCCCACTGGTGGCGTGGTGTGGAAACCCCCCTTTACAAATCCTGCGTTTGCCCCTGCCGTCCTTGTATATTTTAGTGGTTGATCCAAGAGTTCTCTTGTCTGGTGGATCCTAGAATAACATACATAACATACATGTGACAGGAATGGAAGTTGCTCAATCAATTTATAGGTTCACAGCCGGTGCTTGAAAGGATGGCGTTATCCAGAAAGGAACAAATACAGAGATAATTCCCCCAGCAACATTGCTGTGAGCCAGATAAGAGCTCCCTTCCTACTGGTACATGCAGAATTCTCAGTTACATCTCAGTTACGTACATGTTACACTTTATTCCCAGTAGCGCGGCAGACACAAGAGTCACGTAGACGTCATAGAAAAAAACTATTTATGTTGATGCTTTGTCTGAAATAATGTTATACAAACTATACATGACGAACAGGTCGTGTCTAGATCCGTATAGAATAATTTATTATGTCCGTATTAAATTAAACTGACTGTATTTACTATTTATAATGTGGTGTTGCTAAACTGTAAATGAAGCATGTGTAATTGATTATCAGAGCGTAACATAATGAGGTTTTTCTACATTATATATTGTTTAGAATATGGTTTTGCTTGTGTTATTGGTACGGCGTTTAAGCGTAGTGATCGCTCTGATGATGTGATTGCGTTCTGTGAAATGTGTCGCGGATCTATGGCGAGATCTTCCTGGCTCAATTGTTTGTTTCATACTGTCTGAGATTGTCGTATTTAATTGTTCTTTATTATAGTCAGAGGCAGGCGATCAATATCGTGGTTATAGGGACGGTTGGGTTCATCGTCTTAATCTTGTGTTTTCGCACTCATTTTAATTGTTCATTTACAAATGAGTAGGGGGATAATTGAAGGGATAATGAGAAGCGGCGTCATATGTACTAAACGGAAAGTAATTTAGCTGGTAATTCTCTGACTGATTACCGATACGTGGAAACGAGTCTGTGAATTGCTCAGAATTCATAACGTCGCACCTTACACTATATACATTATATTGTACACTATACAGCAACTATTCTGTAATCCTACAGTACATTTATACTGTAAAACAGGTATGGCCGGGGTTTCTGTTAGAAAGTATTTGCAGGAACAGCGCCGTTACGTGATAAAACAAATCCAGTTTTCCAACATTTCTTTGTTCCTATATATGTAAAAATCTGGAAAATAGATATTTGTTTATATGTAAACAACAGATTTTCTGCAAGAGATAAATAATCACAACCATTACCCCCCTCCGCTCCGACCTTACGATGCACCGTAGCGTACATAGTAAAACAAATTCAGTCCATTATAGTTCTAATAACTATTAAAACCTTCATGTCCCCATAAATGCAACTGGATTAATTCCCTGGATTGTAAACTGCAATAAAAGTTATAGCTTGAGGTGCTAAAAACATATCCAATCTCATTTTAAATCCAGTTATTTAATTGTTTATCACCATCTCCTTTAGTAGAGGATTCTATAGTCTGAGTACCCTACACTGGAGAGCCCCCTGTTGGTAAAACAGTCTTCCTCCGCTCGCAGCAGATAAGACTGGCTGTTCGTAGTCTTGTCTCGTACTCTTAGTGGAGATCTTGGTGGGAGATTTCAGTGGTGATGTATGAACAGCGGCAAAAGAATTGGGTCCGGTAATTGGTGGAAATGTCAGAATTTCTTTTATTTGTGATCGATTATAAAAATTGAGCCAAATTTGACAAAGTTAAACAGGTTTGACCAAATCAAATGTGCGAACTTGCGCAAACGTATTCAAGCTTAAATTGATTTTAATGGCAACCTCAGATGCAAACTGAGTTCACAGTTCAAAACATTAACATTCTTTTTAACTTTTTAAAAATCTTATTTAAATAATGTCGAAAACAGATTTAGAAATTATGAAAGATAAACTGCGAATGTCAAACATGAACCATTGGTTAGAATCGGGGACATTCCAAAATTGAATTTCCAAACCGAACTGAAATTTTTGTTCTTTTCTACTTTCTACTCAGTTACTCTGCAGTTTTATTGTTCATGTTTTTTTTTTAAAATAAAATATGAATGATTTTTAGAAGCTACAAATTAATACACAAAAAGAATCAGTTACTGTATATTAACAAATCACCTAATAATCCCCAATTTCCACATGACCTGTAGGCAGTCCCCATTGCCTAAAATGAAAGGTTTAATGGCAGTCCAGATTTTCTAAGAAGAAATGCCATTCATCAGCATTTGAAGAAACAAATTCACATGAATATATAAATGTATAAAGGATTTTGTGTCGCTTTGCGCTCAGCGTTTCTTTAACCCTTCATGTGCTCATGACTTTGTACAGCACTGTGGGACATGACACATAAATTGTGAAGGATTTGCTACATGATTGTGTATTTCGCGGATCGCTTTTCCACACCAAACAAAATAATAATAAAAAAATTAGTTGGCACAGTCAAAATATTTAACCATTCAGTCAATTTATTTTGCTTGAGGGCAGAGTCTGGGCCCATCGCTTGTCCCCGCCATGTTTGCAGAGATAAAGCCCAGCAGCCAACGACGCCAGCTCTGCGCCACGTCACCCCAGCTCCCGTGAGTCACTTCTACCCATCAGCTGGAACCGAGCAGACGGGTCAAATTACTGAAGGTTTAGTAAATGTGAGCGCTGATGAATTCAATTCATTTTTTTTTTATTTGAATAACATTTTTGCTTTGCCGGCAAGAGAGCTTCTTACAGCGAGAGAGAGGCAGAGACGTGGCGCAAGGAGGGGGCACCGCAAATAGAATATTGATTCATCCCTGTTTTGCCACGCTGCTTAGAGCAGATGAATCATTAAGTATATTTAAGCAAGAGGATTGGAAAGCGAGATACTTAATCAGCCGGAGATTGATTTCTGAAGTAAGAGAGGAACAAAGAAATGGCAATAAAATCTCATTTAGTTTTTAATCAGGACACATTAAACTGTACATTTAGATACTATGGGCCTGAGCGATGCAGGAAAAGGAGAACATTTGTTCCTGGACAAACTTACAATACAAGGGGTGCAAATTAGTTTATTATTTTGCACATAAGATAAATACTGGCTGTTTCATCTACCACACAAATACTTGATAGCTTTATTTATACACTGAAATTTAAAGTTGATCTAGGATATGTCCTACCCCAACTATAAATCTGTCCCCACATTGTAAATTTACCTCCCCCTCCAATGTAACATGGTTTTGCCCGGGTGTAAAGTTACTCCTCTATTTTGATTTCCGATGTGGCTTTTATCTGAGTATTTATCTAAGATATTATCCTCATCATTTATTTATATAGCGACAGCAAATTCCGTAACGCTTTACAAATGGCTATGTCTTATACGAGCAGCCGGTCCTTGGACACAGCACAGAGCTCTCTGTGGATACAATTCTAGCCAATGCAGAGAGCAGGACTGTGCAGTAGCCTCGAACAGATCAAAAATCAACTATGATATAAAGCTATGACTGAAAAGCACAGATTAAAGCTATAAAAGTAAATAAATGGATTCAGCAAAAGTTGTGTCAGGGCGCGTACAGTGCAAGGCAGTAAGTGAAAGTCATGTGAAGGTGAACATAGTGCAGTGAAGTCCTGATTTTAGCTGCGTTGAATGGGGAGAAGGTGGTGGCGAAAGCACAGAAAACGTTGGGACTCAGTGATTATTATTGATGGTTCCGGCAACCAGAGATATAAAGTGGTTTAATGGGACATAAAACTCTGTGACGCTTTTCTGTCTTCCACATTACAGGTGAGATCATTTTCCTGCCTCACGAGGAGGTGACACAGCAAAATATCCGCATTTCCTGACAAATAAATGTGCGGCTGAGCGTAGAGAATGTAATCATCCCCCAACCCCCTCATCCTGTGCCTGGTAACCTCTTGTGGGAATGGAAGATTTTGGGATAAGATGCATATACTATATATATATATTGTTTATATCGATTGGAGCCTCGTGGCTGAGATATTTACATAGAGGCGAGTGACGTTACAGCGACATCTCACAGGAAATGCGTTTTGTTGCAATCGCCACATTCCACCTTTGTCTCAGTATTCTGCGCTGTGTCTGTTGGGTCACCTTTGGCAGAACGTTTAGGGGCATATTCAATTGTCGTCGGAAACGCCGAAAATCTCGCGGTCCGTGCACAATTACTGTTATTACGGTAATCCTGTGCGGAAAAACAGTTAATACGGTAATTTACTCGCTGGATTTCAGCTCGCAGCTCCCTGAGCCGCGAGCTGAAATCCAGCTACAAATTACTGTATTAACTGTAATAGTTTTAGCGCCGCGGGACTTCTAAACAATTGAATATGCCCCTTAGTCTATGAATAGAGCTAGGTCCAGTAGAGGAACTATCGGTGTAGCAAGGGGCGCAGCGGTTTCGTGGCCAGGGCATGGGCATGAGACCTGCAGACCGCCACTGCCTGCACCCTCTACGGGTGGGTTAGCAAAACTCAGGACTAACATTAGAAGACATAGGGGTCTATGTATTTATATGCATTGATAAGGCTGTTTTTTCTTCTATCGCAACTTAAAAAAAATCACTGATCACTGCAATTTATCAATCAAATATTGTCAGGGTGTAAGGTGAACGAGCAAAACTGCCCCAGAATGGATTACATTTAAAAAAAAATACATTTTCGCTGGACTTTTCGCCCTTTGATAAATATGCCTCATACTAGTTGATGTTTGGAAGAACCTACCAGCAAGTGTACAGATTAGAGATTATTGCAGTGAACGACGCAGAAATTGCTAAAATACTCACAGATAGACTAATCCGAGAAGTGTAACGCTGTAACGCCGATTTCCGAGAATGTGAATATGCTCGGTATAAACGTAGCTGTATCCGTGATTACAGAAGTCAGTTAGATGGACAGACTGGATGTGTTTATGTGTTAGTCAATGTGTGTATTAATATTTACCTCTAATGACGCAAACAACACTACGCAGGTAGGTCAGGTCTGTTATCCGCCAGTCACTAGTACGTGCAATAAGTGATAGAAAGGGATAAATATTTACCTCCCACGTGCAGCTTGTTGATTCCAAATATCTGTGATTATACGTTGATGAGTGACAATCGTCACTTTTATGTCCCATTCCGTCCTGACCTAGGAGATTAGAACGTTTTTATCATTTTGATGCATTGTCAGCTGTCAGCATTCCAGGGCTTTTAACATTTGTTGTTTGATTTACTCTGATTACTTTGATTTTGTATCAAATATCCTGAGGGTAGAAGAGAAGAGACGGGTTTTCTTGGTACAATTACCATTTAATAAAGAATTATTAAAATTAAATCACCGTATGGCTGGAAAGAAAAGATACATCAATAGATCAAACAGACTTAACACAACTCTCTTTACTCCAAGTATAACGTATGTCTGGGAATAAAATGTCTGCTCCAGGGATATCAGAGGCGTGACAGCAGACAGGTGAGACAGCGGTATGAGCACCACGTCATCTCCCATTCTTCACCTGTAGGTACCTTTAGATACACTCTGATAGAGAGTGGATCTAACCAACTAGACAGGTTAGGCTGGGAATTGTATGTGAAAAATAGACTTTGGGCTTAATAAATCTTATTTAGGGAAAATAAGGTGGATATTTTTTTTTTAATCTGACAGATCTGGACACTAATAAGATAATAAGAAACTCCATCTCTGAAGGGTTTGCGTTGAGAATTTGTTCTCCAGAGCAATCTTCTACAAAGTCATTTTTTTTAAATGAATTTTAAAACATTCTAAATAGGAGGGGGGGGGGGCGGGTACAGAGTAGAAAAAAGAGGAGGGGTAGAATTCACAAATAAGCAAATGAAATACACATTTATTATAGTTAGCCAACTCGAAAAACAAAACAAGAGATTCCAGGTACAAGAGAATTTGTTGGGTAAATTATGAATAATACTAGAGATGATGGAATAGATTTGTCAAGATCAGGAAATAATAGAAAGTAATGAGGGCAGTACTAGATTTCTCCAGTAAAGTGCGATCTGGCATTTTGAAGCACGGTGGCTCAGTGGTTAGCACTTCTGCTTCACAGCACTGGGGTCATGAGTTCAATTCCCGACCATGGCCTTATCTGTGTGGAGTTTGTATGTTCTCCCCTTTTTTTGCGTGAGTTTCCTCCTGGTGCTCCGGTTTCCTCCCACACTCCAAAAAAAAAACATACTAGTAGTTAATTGACTTCTATCAATAATTGACCCTAGTCTCTGTGTGTGTGTGTGTGTGTGTGTGTGTGTGTGTGTGTGTGTGTGTGTGTGTGTATGTTAGGGAATGTGAGACACTTTGGGTTAAGAGTGTAGTTCTGCAATATTTCAAACAGTTACAGGCTCCAAGACCTTCCCTGATCAGTTTGCTGCGATATTTCCATACGGATTATGGGTTTCCTTGGGGACCAGATCAGTTTAGCAGCTATTTGCTGAAGCATTGTAAAGGCACTGACAGGGGCTCTGGGAGGGTCTGGAAGAGATATGGAAGGTGTGGGAGAATATTCATCTTCAGCGAAGAAATTTTACTTACCCAGGATATTAATAACAATGTATTTTTAAGGCGTGTTTTACTAGGATCTGAGCAACTCATTGTATTCATTTTCATCTCCTGCTTGTCCGTGTGCACAGTGTTTATTAGCCAATCAGAGCATCTGAATGGTCACAGTGGTACAGAGTATCAGGAGTCCAATGTGCTGATCTAGTGGCAGACAGTGATTATCTATACATTTAGGAAGGTAAAGTCATCCCCTTAGGATGTAAGCTCACATGAGCAGGGCCCTCTTCCCTCCTGCCTCCTCACCCGTTCTTCTGCTCCATGTCTATTGCATCTGCCTGCCTGGAGTTTCTGAAGTATTGGTACTTTTGTTTATTGTTCTGTACTGTTATACCCTGTATAGTCTACTGTTCGTACTATGTGCGGCGCTGCGGAAACCTTGTGGCGCCTAACAAATAAATGATCATATTAATAATAATAATAATCCCTTCAGACTTTTAAAATGATTTTAATATGAGTATCACGGTGGCTCAGTGGTTAGCACTTCTGCCTCACAGCACTGGGGTCATAATTTCAATTCCCGACCATGGCCTTATCTGTGGGAGTTTGTATGTTCTCCACGTGTTTGCGTGGGTTTCCTATGGGTGCTCTGGTTTCCTCCCACACTCCAAAAACATACTGGTAGGTTAATTGGCTGCTATCAAAATTGACCCTAGTCTCTCCCTGTCTGTGTGTTAGGGAATTTAGACTGTAAGCTCCATTGGGGCAGGGACTGACATGAATGAGTTCTCTGTACAGCGCTGCAGAATTAGTGGCGCTATTTAAATAAATGATGATGATGATGATTTTGCACTCTACAGGAAATTAATAATTGTATATTAAAATACCACTTAATGACCCAACAAAATGCAACGGAAAAAAATAATCGTGTAATATAAATAATTAGCAGCTGACAATATCCTAATTGACAGTATCTTGTCTTAGAAAACTGATGGAGGAGGAGGTAGTAGTGTTGGGGAGAGATTGTGGGGTGCAGTCCCCCAGTACGATGGGTCAATTAAATCATTTCAGAACATCTCTTGGGTTAAGGAAGATTGATCTATTTCTGCAGCTAACAAGACTTTGTCTGTGGAACATCTGATGGGAGAACATTAAATTGCTTCTTTCTCTTCCCCCAGGATCCCAATGTGCTTTTTTATTTTCTCATTTAATAATAAGAACATGTCTTATGTTTTCTGAGAGATCCTCGGGGCTATGACAGACATAACGGAGCGCTCTGTGTAAGACGTCTTAACGTGTGCAGTCTGCTGTATACACTCACTGTCTGTTATCCATACATGTAACAGACACGCCAACATGACACATTCATAAAGGACACATTTGTCTGGTTGGGGATTTCACCCGTAAAATATTGACTGAATTATCCTGGGCTTAATTAGTTCACGTAAAGTCCTGATTGATATCAACTGATTAGCAGAGCACAGGTTAATTGTTACACTTGTTTCTATTTCTGATCTTTAAGTACGGATATCACATAGTCGCCATTTCTGTAGCAGTTTATTATACAATGTAACAATAAGCATTACAGAGATGTATCATAGATGTCTTATTGGGACATCTCTATTTATATTTATAATGTTGCTGTATCATTGTAATGGAATTGAAGACTTTATTTCAATAGCAACAGATCCCCCATCACCCCTAAATACTGGTAACTGGAATCTAATCCTTTTCCTTCTAATAAACCTATTTGTGCATAATAGCAGTTTTTACCGACCTTCTTACAATTCATGATATAAGCATCTGTTAAATTTTTTTTTTTTACTTAATCTCAACAATGTAATGTCACAACTATATTTGTACCTGCTATTGTTGGTGCAACTCAGAGGAAGGTGCGGAGTCTAACGTGCCCCTGGTATTCACCAGCGATCCCCGCAAGGAGGTATGGACTCCGCTGCAGGGACACGCAGGTCGCGGTCCTCCCACGAGTCTATAGCGAGATACAAGAGGTGTCAAACAAGCCGAGTCGGTAACGTTCAGGAAGCGCAGTACAATGGGAGATCCAAATAGAAGTGGTCAAATGGTCCGGGTCAGAAAGGTCACAGGCAAAACAAGGAAGGTCAGGAACTAAGCAGGAAACTGGTAATACACTGGAAACGCTGGAGGCAGGAAGACCTGATACTTTGGCACTGGTAAGAGGGCCAGGAAGTGCAGGGGACCAATGAGAGACAGCGCTGTAGTGATGTCATAATAGTGCTAGGGGAATCAGAGCATAGTGTCCCGTTGCCTAGCAATGGGACGCGCTAGAACACCTCGGGTGGCCGAGACCGGAAATGACGCGTCTGGTTGCTAGGCAACCAGACGCGCTGGGAGAAGTCACAGGCGGCCATCCCGGAGAGATCGCGGGACGGCGCCTGACATGTAAAACTCGTAGACAGGAGTTTCGGAGCTCCGCCTCCTGATTAGATGACCAGGATGAGCAGCCAATCAGGTGTTGGCTTCATGCCTGTTCCTCACTGCTGCTATTTTCTATTATTTCTAAATAACAGAAAATTTTCTGGCGCATATCTGAGTAATAACAGGGGGACTGTATGAGAGGAACTCACACTGTAACGGGACCTTTAATATTGAAAATTGTTAAGGGTGAACTTTCCCTTCGTATATTTGAATATTATTTAAGGTACAACCGAGAAGAGTGTCTGTATAGGAAAGTAAGAGAAGAGTGTGCATAGAAATAACACATTTATAGTGTTTAATGGGGCAACATTATCTAAGCAGGATTTATTTCTATAAAAGTTTGGTGAACCAGAAGTGCATAAATCACTCTACCCCTAATTCTGTAATATATTTCTTAGCAACTGGGATGAAGGAGCGGCACATACCTGTACAGGTGAGCACATGGGGCAGAGAGCTGACAGCTTCCTCTTGAGATTTAAGCCGCTAAAATGCTGCCACATTGGTCAGTAAAATGGGTATATGAATCATAAGTGGAAAGCGCTGAGAGAAAGTGGTGCTGGATAGATCAAGTGTTTGTAGGTACTTTAATTGATGTAATAAAATTGCACTTAAACTTGTAAAGCAATAAAACAACATAGCTGTATAAATAGCACTGGCCAGATTCTCGCATCCTCCTGAAACCTATGCATTGCAGATTTTCCTTCTCTGTATAAGTCATTGGTTAGAACAGATCTTAAAAATGAATGATTTTGAGTACCTCTCCAGCCTTTAAAGGATCTACTATCCAGTCCTCTTCCAGCAATGTGTGTGCTAATAACCACTCTGTAGATAAGTTGTTTCTGACTCTATATCATAGGCAAACCGAGGGGCGGGGTTTCCTAGTGCCTGGAAACTGCCTCCAAGCCTGGGGCACTGTATAATTGAGGTGGCTGGACCCTGTCCCTGCTTCACACGGCTCTGCTTGAAAAAGGAGAGCTGCATGCACCTAACAGTAGTGCACGCAGAATTGCCCATGTATATTATGGGGATAGGAAGATTTGGAGAGCAGCCAAGCACTGTCTAATATTATAGCCACGCCCCCATGCATGCTGGTCACGCCCACTGGCGGCTTGGTGTGGAAACCCCCTCTACAAATCCTGCATTATATATGCACACTGCCCCTGCTATATATGCACACAAATTGCACTTTTTTTACATCCGTCTTTTTCCCTACATACGTTCTCAATGGATATGCGCCCACCTGACTTAGCCCCTAAATGTTTGTGCACGGGTGCAAATAAATGTCTCTTTAATTTAATCTTAGATGTCCCTGCTGACCATCTCACATTTGGAATGGTTTGTTCTGTCTTCAAATCTACAGGAAAGTACAAAAGTTTACACTAATCTCAGTGCCGTCCACCTCCAATTGGAAGGTGGAGAGGCCGCTAAGTCAGGGATAGTATTACAGGCACAGAGCCAGCTTGCTGCATTCCAGTAATGTCTATAATCCCGGCGTATGGTGGAAAAACCTACTGTATTTTCATCACTTTACTGCCACTGTAAAATATAATGTTAATTTTACAGCATGGCTTAATTTCATTGCGTCTTCCACCAGCGCACGGATATAAATTGCTTATAACTAGCTGGAAACTGTCAGAACACAAACTACTAAGCTTTGTTAATGTCAATGGATTTGTATGTAAATGAGTCAATTAAGCAAAGGTTTACTAAGATAATGGACGGGTAATTTTGTTTACAAATACCGGCTTTGCTCTTTATATTTTACTTAAAGCTACAGCCTGTGTCTGGAAGGGATATTTAAAGTGAGTTGTGTAATTTAGCAGTAAAATATAATTGTCCTTCATAATATGTATTCATAGATGTATTTAAATCGACAGGCTGGTAAATGCCTTTAAAAGATAGATTGCACCATTATAAACGCTGCATGTTTTGTATGGCTAAAGCTATAATTGGTTATAGAAAGCAAGCAGTTATCAGATGAAGTTTTCCATAATAATGTGACCACTAGGTGACACTTATTTTTAAATGTAATTTGTGATGATACCACCGAGAAATCAAGAAATAAGTCAGCATGTTATTATTTTCTGCTGCAGTTGGTCAATATATAAAGATAGGAGTATTTGCAGGGTTAAAACATTTCCACCAACAAATCTTTAAAACCTGGAACTGTGCCAGAAAATTAGGGATATTTGGGATCTATGATGTGACGGGAGAGACAGACTGCTGAATGCTGATGTAATGAACGCAGTGCATCGCGGCAGATGTAGTTGTCAGCCGTAATCATTGTACATAGAGCTGTGATTTCACTCTCCCGCACCACGAAGCTGCATTTTTAAAAGATACAAAGTTTCTACTGAATTTTACAGAAGCTCCTCGGCACAATAATAAAAACACAATTATTTTTTTGGCAATTAGTTGGTGTTTTATAGCGTTTGAAAGTTGGAATTACCTTTTAATACAATTGGCAACATGGTAATAGGACATTTTTTGTCTGCTTTTTTTTTAACAGAATTATGGATTGGAGACGGAGAACCTGCGCACGCTATCTCACAAACTCAACGCATCGGCCAAAAATCTGCAAAACTTTATAACGGGTAGAAGGCGGAGCGGACACTACGATGGCAGAGCCTCCCGGAGGCTACCGAACGACTTTCTTACCTCGGTAGTGGATTTGATTGGTGCTGCCAAGAACCTGTTGGCCTGGCTGGACAGGTAAATCCTAGTTGTCGAGGTTCAAGGAGTGAGAGACGTTTATTGCAAGTGACCCCCCCCCCCACCAGGAGAGACGCCAGAAGGATTGTACCATCCATGGCATCCATGTGTGTTGCTCCATAGTATTTATAATTACTGTGTATTGCTCTCAAGGGAAAAACATTTTACCGTGGCACCTGGAACATGTTCCCCCTCCGATTTAATCCCTTGGTATGCCCGGTTTAATATAAATTCTATAAAGTTGGTGTCTCCTGCATCTGCAACTTTTGGCTGTAACAGTTTTAAATTTTGTACATAGAAAAGTTCCACTAGTTGCAATTTTTTAACACTGTGTTGTAACAAATCATGTTCGCTCAGCTCCCTTTATTTCCATAAGACAATAGGAGTGTGATGAATGAGGATAAGCATAGGCAAACCAAGGGGGGGGGGGGGGGTTTAGTGCCAGTAAACCCCCCTCCATGCCTGTGCCACTGTATAATTTAGGTGGCTGGACCCTGCCCCCGTTTCACACAGCTCTGCTCAAAAAGGGAGAGCTGCGTGCACCTAATAGTAGTGCATGCAGCATTGCCCATGTATATTATGGGGATAGGAAGAGTTGGAGAGCAGCCAAGGACTCTCTAAAATTATAGCCATGCCCCCATGCATGCTGGTCACGCCCACTGGCGGCGTGATGTGGAAACCCCTCTCTACAAATCCTGCGTTTGCCCATGATAAGGGCAACATATTACATATTGGTCCAGCCAGATTGTAATGGATTAAAGTGCTTTGTGGGGATATATGATTCAGTCACACAGAAATGTTTCTCTGCAGATCAGAGGGCTGTTTGAGTATAGAAAGAGGTTTAATGTACATTTTACCTGAGCTGTGTAGACGGGTGGTTATCAGGTAGAATAGCCAAGGGTGCTACTTGGGAGGGTGGTTCAGGAATTTGATAAGCTGCCTGGTGAGATTAGTTTTCAGGTAAAACTTGAAGTCTGGGGAAAGTCTTACTGTACGAGGGAGGGAATTCCACAAAGTGGGTGCAGCCCGAAAAAAGTCCTGTAACCGGGAATGGGAGGATGTGATGAGAGTGGAAGAGAGACGTAGATCTTGTGCAGAACGGAGGAGTCGAGTTAGGAGATATTTTGAGAAAAGAGAGGAGATGTATGTTGGTGCTGTTGGTGTATTATTGTTAATGGTTTTGTATGTTAGAGGAAATGTTTTATATTGGATTTGGTAAAGTACAACCAATGTAGGGACTGACAGAGCGGATCAGCGGCGGAAGAAACTTTTATATGGAAAATCTGTATAGCCATTCTCTTCAAAATATATTTTAGTCTGGTTTGGGGAAGACGACTGGGAAAGTAATTGCAATAGTCAATGAAGGAGTTTATGATTGCATGAGTTAAAGTGTTTTCTGTTAAATATGTGTGTATTCTGGAGATGCTTCTTAGATGTACGTAACATGATTTGGAGACATATTAGATGTGGGAGAACAAGGATGACATCTAGAGGGGTAGGATTTAAGGTTAATGTTGGCTGGTGGAAAGATTTATAGCTTATTTATAGCATTTGAACATGATATAGCCAGAGGACATCCAATATAACATGGCAGAAAGCAATCCAGTAACACTGTCAAGCCAAAAAACGTGGTGTAGATAGAGAACAGCAGAGGACCTAGGACTGAGCCTTGTGGTATCCAACTGATAAAGGAAGCGGAGCAGAGGTGGATCCAGAGACAGAAAGAGCGATTAGATGGGTAGGATGAGAACCAGGATAGGACAGTGTCTTGAAGACATGGGTATTGTAACGTATGAGGAGAGAGTGGTCAACAGTGTAAGAAGCAGCAGAGAGATCCAGGAGAATTAGAAGAGAGTTTTGGCCTTTAGAATTAGCTGTGATCAGATCATTTACCAACAGTCAGTTCAGACTTTGAGGAGTATTAGCAATGAAGGCCAGACTGAAGAGAGTCCAATAGGCTGTTTAAGGGGAGGAAGCGTGTGAGGTGAATGTAGACACACCTTTTAAGAAGCTTGTAGGTGGATGGTTGTAGAGAGATGGGGCAGTAATCTGATAGAGAATTTGGGACAGAATTTGTTTTTGGTTTTTTTCAGAAAAGGAGCTTGAATAATTAGTGAGACCAGTGGAGAGTGAGAGATTAGATTAGAGATTTTAAATTATGGCTGAGATGAGTGCAGGAGACAGTGATTGATTAAATGGGGTGGAATGGACAGGTAGTAGAGTGGTAGGAGAAAGAGAGAGTCTCCGTCTTCATTTGTGAGATGGAATGAAGAGAAGGTGTCAGGTTGTTGCTCAGGGAAGGAGATACCATTTAATATTGGATCATGTCAATATTGTCCTTCAAGTAGGAAGCAACATCTTGGGCAACGATGGTGGTCAGACAGGTTAGTCTGGAAGGAGAGATTTAAATGTATTAAAGAGGCATTTGGGGTTGGAAGCCTGAGCTTAGATGAGGGATATAGGTATATTTGTTTTCCTGTGTCCACAATATTATAGTGGTGAGGTAGGTAGCGGTATATTTGAGGAAGTCATGAAAAGTCTGAAAGTTTAGCCAATGTTCTCCAATGGCGTTCTGTTGTTTTGAAGGCAGTAGACTCACTTTGTGTCATGGCTCAAATCGTAGTTGACGCTTGGAAGAAAGAGTGGCTGGAACCACTTGATCCTGGGTCATTAAGGCGTGATTAAGTTGTGTATTTGTTGGATTTCTATGACATGTGTATAGGTGATGGGGGGGAGGGCTGAGTTTGGTGATTTATCACTAGCTGTTGGACGCCGAAGCGTTGAGAGATAGAGAAGATGACTGTAAGATATAAAAGGTATTTTCTTGTGTTGAGAGATTGAGGATATTACAGTTAAGTAATAAAGATAAGGAGGGAGATGGTCACCGTTATGTAGAGGAAAGTGGAGCATGAGGGAGCAATAAAGGGGTATGAAGGTTTGGGGAGTATGTAGTAATTATACGGATAATATCAGAGACACAGTAAGAGGAACGAGTTTCTAGATGAAGCTTATTGCAGTTATCCTCAGTTGTCTTCAATGTCTCGTTGAATTGTGATGTTTCCATCCCTTTCTTAGAAAGAGAATCACAAATGCAACTACACCCAGCAAATGCCCCCCAGACTGACCCACTAGATCTGTTGTAACTTGACAGTAGCAAAACCCCCTTGATCAATAGGTCAGCTGCCCAGCCGGTTACCTGCACACAGAGGTGGAGCTGAATACAATTAGGATGGCATCAACTTTGCCTAACTGTGAGTTTGTAGAGGTAATTCCAAATTCCAAATGTGAACCTGTAGATATTGCAGTCAGAAGATGATCTTGGATTACAGGGGATAACAGGATAATTACTGGCAGAGATTTACCTGGAGATAAAGCAATAGAAAGTGGTTATATCCAAATGCAATATCAGATTAGCAGAACGTAACGTAACGGTCTTGTTTAATCTGTGATCACTTTTTGTACATATGGAGCCATGACCTCTAAATGACTCAGTCCAGGGAATACAAATACTTAACTTTTTATTATTATTTTTTTATTTTGGTGAAGCCGCTGAATGAAACTTTTTATTTTGTTCCATTAAAAAAATCCCTCAGTGAGAGCTCTGCATTTCCACTGATTGATAAATACAGTGATGTGAATGGGAAGTTTGAACGCTGGAGAGGACGACATTCATGATTTCCGTAGAAGGCATCGTGGCTCAGCCGCAGGGGGGTCAGCATGACCTGGTTCAGTCCGGTCAGATTAGGATCACGGAGCCATTAGACGCATCCCCTCCCCGCATCATGGCAGGGAAGAATGAACTCCGACGGAGCTCTTTAATATGAATTAAAAACCGTTTCACAATATCCTACAACTAAAATCTTCCAGAGGCACGAAATATAAAATAAAAGGGGGCATTTTTTTGTTATTTTAATAACAATGTTTCCAAGTTCCAAAAAACTGGTTAACACTATAAGTAAGATACTGTCAAATATCCCCGTGGACGACCGCATAAGTTTAAGATTTTCTTGTACCGTATACCCAAAATATTGATTTGTTATCTGTTACAATGTATACATCCCTCACAATAGAAATATACACTTACATTATATGGCTGGCCCTGTATTATCCAGCATAGAGATAAATAATGGTGTCAGGGCGTCTGAATCAAAATATAAACCCCTGATATCATATACGTGGGACCCTGCCCGCTTCACACACAGCTACGTTATTGTTTCTAAAACCTCAGCTAAGGATTTGTTGTTTTCTTCTGAGTAGTAATAACGGGAAGGAAGTTATGAAATAGTTTTTTTACTTCCTCTTGCTTCAGATTAATTATTTTTAAACTACCAGACTGTCAGCAAAACCTGTCTCCTTCGCCTCATTTGCATAAAGGGTCACTGGCATTAGTGTAATGATAGGCTGCATATCGGCAGCATAGGAGATTAGTACAGCATAGGAGAGAGAGAAGATAAATAAATAGTGATTGAAATACTTTGCTTTGCTAAAAAGTACAAAGATCAAACATGACGTTGCGGTCTTGATGCCGAGTTGAACTTACGCCATTTTGCGTGCGGCTGACTCTTGCTCCTCCTTATAACTAGAGATGTGGAACGGGGGAGGTGTAACAGATCTCTGTAGTCCCTAATGTCCTATTTATCAAGCTCCCCGACCGTCATCACAGGAGAAAGATCTTTGGACCCCTCCCCGGCATGCTTCACGCTCCTCCCCTCCTTCCAATCACAAATTGCGCAAAGGCCATCAGAACCTGTAAGTAGAGTGATCGCTATAACCATTTGCCAGGACAGATTCCTCTGAGCCTTGTGCTGACAATTTTAATACATTTCCACATTATATAATTTCTTATCCCTATGAATAACAAATGATAATAATGTGAAGAAAATAATTATCCACTACCCTTTATGTGAAGTAGTTTTCATCACATTTCCTCTGAACCTACTTCCCCCCAGTGTCAGTACATGTCCTCGTTCTAATACTTCTCTTCCCCCCCAGTGTCAGTACATGTCCTCGTGTTCTAATACTTCTCTTCCCCCCAGTGTCAGTACATGTCCTCGTTCTAATACTTCTCTTCCCCCCAGTGTCAGTACATGTCCTCGTTCTAATACTTCTCTTCCCCCCAGTGTCAGTGCATGTCCTCGTTCTAATACTTCTCTTCCCCCCCAGTGTCAGTACATGTCCTCGTGTTCTAATACTTCTCTTCCCCCCAGTGTCAGTACATGTCCTCGTTCTAATACTTCTCTTCCCCCCAGTGTCAGTACATGTCCTCGTTCTAATACCTCTCTTCCCCCCAGTGTCAGTGCATGTCCTCGTTCTAATACTTCTCTTCCCCCCCAGTGTCAGTACATGTCCTCGTGTTCTAATACTTCTCTTCCCCCCAGTGTCAGTACATGTCCTCGTTCTAATACTTCTCTTCCCCCCAGTGTCAATACATGTCCTCGTGTTCTAATACTTCTCTTCCCCCCAGTGTCAGTACATGTCCTCGTTCTAATACTTCTCTTCCCCCCCAGTGTCAGTACATGTCCTCGTGTTCTAATACTTCTCTTCCCCCCAGTGTCAGTACATGTCCTCGTGTTCTAATACTTCACTTCCCCCCAGTGTCAGTACATGTCCTCGTGTTCTAATACTTCTCTTCCCCCCAGTGTCAGTACATGTCCTCGTGTTCTAATACTTCTCTTCCCCTCAGTGTCAGTACATGTCCTCGTGTTCTAATACTTCTCTTCCCCCCAGTGTCAGTACATGTCCTCGTGTTCTAATACTTCTCTTCCCCCCAGTGTCAGTACATGTCCTCGTTCTAATACTTCTCTTCCCCCCCAGTGTCAGTACATGTCCTCGTGTTCTAATACTTCTCTTCCCCCCAGTGTCAGTACATGTCCTCGTGTTCTAATACTTCTCTTCCTCCCCAGTGTCAGTACTTGTCCTCGTGTTCTAATACTTCTCTTCCCCCCAGTGTCAGTACATGTCCTCGTGTTCTAATACTTCTCTTCCCCCCAGTGTCAGTACATGTCCTCGTTCTAATACTTCTCTTCCCCCCCAGTGTCAGTACATGTCCTCGTGTTCTAATACTTCTCTTCCCCCCAGTGTCAGTGCATGTCCTCGTGTTCTAATACTTCTCTTCCCCCCAGTGTCAGTGCATGTCCTCGTGTTCTAATACTTCTCTTCCCCCCAGTGTCAGTGCATGTCCTCGTGTTCTAATACTTCTCTTCCCCCCAGTGTCAGTGCATGTCCTCGTTCTAATACTTCTCTTCCCCCCCAGTGTCAGTACATGTCCTCGTGTTCTAATACTTCTCTTCCCCCCAGTGTCAGTACATGTCCTCGTGTTCTAATACTTCTCTTCCCCCCAGTGTCAGTACATGTCCTCGTGTTCTAATACTTCTCTTCCCCCCAGTGTCAGTACATGTCCTCGTGTTCTAATACTTCTCTTCCCCCCAGTGTCAGTACATGTCCTCGTGTTCTAATACTTCTCTTCCCCCCAGTGTCAGTGCATGTCCTCGTGTTCTAATACTTCTCTTCCCCCCAGTGTCAGTACATGTCCTCGTGTTCTAATACTTCTCTTCCCCCCAGTGTCAGTACATGTCCTCGTTCTAATACTTCTCTTCCCCCCCAGTGTCAGTACATGTCCTCGTGTTCTAATACTTCTCTTCCCCCCAGTGTCAGTACATGTCCTCGTGTTCTAATACTTCTCTTCCTCCCCAGTGTCAGTACTTGTCCTCGTGTTCTAATACTTCTCTTCCCCCCAGTGTCAGTACATGTCCTCGTGTTCTAATACTTCTCTTCCCCCCAGTGTCAGTACATGTCCTAGTGTTCTAATACTTCTCTTCCCCCCAGTGTCAGTGCATGTCCTCGTGTTCTAATACTTCTCTTCCCCCCAGTGTCAGTACATGTCCTCGTTCTAATACTTCTCTTCCCCCCCAGTGTCAGTACATGTCCTCGTGTTCTAATACTTCTCTTCCCCCCAGTGTCAGTGCATGTCCTCGTGTTCTAATACTTCTCTTCCCCCCAGTGTCAGTACATGTCCTCGTGTTCTAATACTTCTCTTCCCCCCAGTGTCAGTGCATGTCCTCGTTCTAATACTTCTCTTCCCCCCCAGTGTCAGTACATGTCCTCGTGTTCTAATACTTCTCTTCCCCCCAGTGTCAGTACATGTCCTCGTGTTCTAATACTTCTCTTCCTTTGTAGAATGTTTCCCTCCTGCACCTTGTTATAACCCTGGATATATATGAAAGTTTCTATCATGTCCCCCTTTACCTTCTCTGCTACAAACTATACATATTAAGATCTTTTAGTCTTTCCGGGTAAGTTTACTGATTATAAATATTGGTTTTAGATGTGGATAAATATTTCCTCTTTTTGGGACATCACAGTAAAATAATATTTTGATATGAGTAATTCTGTATTATAGTTCACAAAGTACATTTTATAATAAGTATATGAAGTTTGAATGGGGGGAGAAATGTGCCTGTAATATTCCCTTACCTTTGTAACAATATCTATTATGTTTCCAAATCTCCCTTTATACAGAGTATAATTTCATTGACACCTAGATTATCCTGCAGAGTTCCTATAACTTGTACATATAATCAGCAGCGCTGTCAGAGGAAGATATAGACCTCTGATCAATGAGGCCAGTTTATTACAGAGAATACAGGGGTGAATATTGTACATTGCATTAAAAGTAATGATGAATTTACTCCACGACGGAGCAAACACCTGGGTACAGCAGGATGCCGGAGGTTTTTTAGGGTCGTATGCCTCTTGTACAAAATAAGCAAGAAATATATTTAATATACCCAGAGCCGGATTTAGACCTCAAGGGGCCCTAGGCAAGATACTGGTTTGGGGCCCCTTCCCTGAAAAAATCCATAGCACTATAGTTTTTAGCATAACATATACCCCTATTCAGGGGCTGGCTGGCAGATTTTAGCCCAGGGGGGCAAGCACATAGCACTGGCCCATAAGTAGCGGCCCATTTTTAAAGGTTGGTCTCACCACTGACCCTGGGAGGGCCCTCTGGGGACCGCTGGGCCCTAGGCAATTGCCTAGGTTGCCTAGTGGTAAATCCGGCCCTGAATATACCCGTGATCTGATCTCTACAGTCACATCCACCACAACCTAAAACTTGCCAGGCCTCCCCTGACTACAAGTCCCAGCATGCGCTGCTCATGTCTATATAATTATATTACTCAGATGGATAAAGTGAGTCGTAGCGGGAGGTTGCTGATTTTTTTTTTTTTTTTAATCAACTGAGAAAGTGGATTGTCACATATTTTCTTGGCACCCTTGTTAGACGCCTCTCTCAGATGTCTCCCAGATGTCACCTTTCTCCAGATCATAGCTTGATGTAATAAAGGATCACTGACGCTAAATGCAAATTGGCAGAAATAAAAGAGCAGCTAGCAGCATTCATAATGTATATGGAAAAGTTTCCATACCTTTATTGTACTTAAGAAGTTTGACATTCTATTTACATTTGCTCTGTAGCTGAGTGTAAGCTGTTGTCCTCTGTTAGACTATTGACCTCAGTGTACATCTGGGATATTTCAGATATTGATCAGGTGTATATACGAGGGTATCTTCCAACCATGTATTGGAAACCAGACATTCAGCCCTAGTTTACAGGGCATCCAGAAAGTATTCACAGCGCTTCACTTTTTCCACATTTTGTTATGTTACAGCCTTATTCCAAAATGTACATGTGATTTCTTAGTTTTTTATTTTTAATAAATTTGCCAAAAATCTCAAAAAAACTTTTTTTACATTGTCATCATGGGGTATTGTGTGAAGAATTTTGAGGGAAAAATGGAATTTATTCCATTTGGGAATAAAGCTGTAACATAACAAAATGTTGAAAAAGTGAAGCTCTGTGAATACTTTCCGGATGCGCTGTATATGGTTTAAATAGACAAAGGTCCGGCCCCTGGCTGATTATTACAACAGGAAGTCTGTGGAGTGTAGGAGAATATATTCCCCCACCATCACAAACCTATCTCAGATATTGTCCATTCTGATAATCTCCTATACACCCTTTATATACTGTGAATGATATTATCTGCTCTTTTGTATAAAGCGACTCTTACTTTAGGTTCCTGTGATCCTTTAAGGTTCCAGTCATGTTGCACTTCTCATTTACAGTGTAATAGGCACGCAGACACGTGTGTAATGTGAATGGATCCATGTAGACAAACCCATCATTGAGAAAACATCACATGCAATAAAAGGTCATATTTGCTAACAAAAAACTCCAAAAAAAAGAAAAAAAGTACCTAGTCCATTGGTTCCAGCACTGACCCGATTGTCTGTTCACCATTTCTGACTTCATTTTATTATGAAGTATTAAATATATTGTGCTCTATTCTTACAGGTCTCCATTTGTCAGTGTGACAGAATATTCACTGCTGAAAAATAACATTGTTCAACTGTGCCTGGAACTCACCACCATCGTGCAACAGGTGAGATGATTGTGCCGGAAGAACTTATGTATTTAGGGTGGAGGGGGGATGAGATGGAGCTTGGAAGCTGTAGATGGCGTTATTTGAAGAATAAATATTTTAATAACACCTTATGACGCAGAAAACGGCATTTATACTTCTCCAGTGCTATAAATTTAGCTAACTGCAAAATTACAAATGCAGCAAAGAATAGAGTTCTTCAAAATGGTAAAGCAACAGCAGAATATAAAGATTTCATCAGCAGAAATCTGCACCTCTTGCAGAAAGGACTGAACCTCTACAAAACTTGATTTCCACAAAATTGTCCAATGATTTCATCCCTGTCTACTGCAGAGTTGGGTTGTAGTTTGAGGGAGCTGAACAGACCAGTCTAAAGAGTGTATTAATATATCTTCAATATGCGCTGTGTTACCAGGAAGCAGAAACCATTAATAATACTTTTTAAATTATATTATCATCAATTAGTCTCTCAAATATGATTTATCTATTTATTTTTTTGGAGATCTCTTTTGTGAGACACAGACAAATGTTTCCCTACAATTCGTCATCTAAGGTGGGCGTATAAAAGTGGGAGCTGGCAACCGAAAGTCCTACTAGCGCCAAACATTAATTTACGCTGCTGTCCTGGGGTAAAGAGGCATTGGACAGAGAGGAACAAAGAGACGTAATAAAACATAAATAACGCATCAGACATTTCTGTAGCCAGTGGAGGCGTCAATCCACACTCACTGGTACTGTACGACAGACCACGTTTATCTAGGACAAACATGGCAACATGTCACTTGTTGGTGTGGAGAAAGAGCGTCACGCTGCAGAGGCTCCACCCAACATAGTGTGTTTGTGACCTCAGTGCGCTTGGGTGGGCGTGGCACAGTGCGTGCGCCATCTAATATCTCCTGTGTTAGGCTTTTCTTAAATGACAATTTTGCTGTGACCCCATATATTTATTAGTATTTATACTTTCAAGCATTTAAAAAAATCTTTAATAAAGCTATTTAACATATATCCAGCAATATTGGACCCAGCAATGACCAGTTAATGATCATTGCCCTATTTCTCTAGCCATAAGACGCACTAGAACACTAATCACCCAAAAAAGGAAATAAAGTCCCCCAGCTGCCTTTTTATATAAGAGAGGTGGCATCGGATAAATGTCACCCTCCTGCACTGCGTCGCCCTGCCCTGAGAATACTCTACTTATTCAGTAGCCGCAGTGGTGTCCAATCGGATTCCTCTTTCATGCGGCTGTAGCTGTATACACAAGGAGGCATCTTGCTGGATATCGCTGCATTAGTAATTATATAGAGTAGCCTCAGGGAAAGGAAGGAGAGGGCGGAAATTCACCACTGCTTAATATCAGATGCCCCATAGCCAGCAATAACCAGCATATTGTAACCAGCAATGACCAGCATGTTGCACCAAGCAATGACCAGCATGTTGGCGATATCAGGACAAGTTTTGCAGCGGTAAATCTATTGCCGCAATTCTTGTTAGATAGGTGCTATTTCCAGTGAATCCCAGCGATTCTTAACACCGGCAGGGGCTATAGACAGCCGTGACCCCTTGATGTTTAGGGCTTTTTGCCCTATGATAAATAATAAGTAATAAAGTAAGAAAATCACAGCCTGGATTAAGAAGAGGCAGATAAATTTGCAGATGACACTAGGAGCAGTCTGACATTTTCCTCTCTACGCTGTAATCCTGTATAACATCTCTGCGTTTCAGCACTAGGAGTTAAACTTACTGAGCCGAACCTTTCACATCTGTTTTGTGCCTGAATGTTTATTGATTAATTTCTCAGTGGGCAAAATTCCATACCAAATAATGTGTGAAGTGCAAGCCGCGGGAGGACCGGGGGGAGGACGGGGGGGTGCGAATCTTCACTGGCGCAGGTACCTGGGAATATGGAAACACCTTTGATGTTCCTTCTTCTGTCTTCTGCAGCAAGAATACTATTCAATTAGTTAGATAGGCTGCTCTCACCCCTGGCAGATTTGGAACGTGTTCAGATAGCTTAAAAGCGAACGTTCCCTCTAACTGGCCCCAACGCTTGTTAACTCTTCTTTCAAATTTTGTTTGAGATTCATAAAATAACAGATCAAGAGTAACACACCTTGTAGATCAATTAAAAGATAAAAATGTGTTGAACGACCAAAGGCGACATGAAAGTAACACATGTAAGAGGATAACGTCCCCGTCTTCTTGGCCCATTACATAACATTTTAGAGGAAGGTGTATTTTATATTGTACCATATATCTGCAGAAAACTGTACAGCAAAAGCGATTCACACAATGGTTACAGTGAAGCCTAAAAAGAAATAGTTACATAATAAGGTGCCCATAATTCAAGAATAACACAAAAAATATTTTGGACAAAAGGACTGTGCAGCGGAGGGAGCGACATACGGAGGTCTGGTCATTGGGGGTGGAAGAAGCACCAAAAGAAATGGAAAGTTTTCTCCTATGAGCTCGACAGAAGATTTTAAGAATTCATTTTTTTATGGTGAGATCAATTTGGGGCTGGATCTTGGTAATAATTGCTGTGATATATTTGGATTTTCAGAAAACGTTCAGTGCTGTTCCACATTACGGTCTGGTACCAAGATGAGAGAAACAGATCTAGGGGAAAAGAATCTACATGGATACAGAACTCGTTTTAGGGTAAAAGTCCACGGGGAGTTGTAAATGGAAAAGAATTGGGGATAATGGAGATGGAAGAGGAATTAGGAATAATAGCAGATATAAAGCTGAGTGACAGCTCAATGCCAGTAAGCTGCTACAAAGGGGAATACAATACAGTGATACCAATATTGTAATACCATTGTATAAGTCATTAGTTCAACCAAATATTAAGTTTGGGGCACAGTTTTGGAAACCTCAATTTAAGATTGACTGTAAGAGAACTGGAGAGGGTTTAGGGATGGACATAGTCATTAATAAATGGAATGGAAGGGTTAAATTATAATAAGAGGAAAAAAGGCAACTTAAAGGTGAACTAATTAATATGTATAATTATATCCAAGGACAATACAAAGATTTGTCTTATTCGTACCACAGAGAGGGGTCTTCAATTGTAAATGGAAGAAAGGCTGGGAATTGTTCTCTACTGTAAGGGTGGAGAAGCAGTGGGATTACTAAATGGGGTGGAGATGGCAAATTTAGTAACAGAATGATTAGTTGAGGACATTATGGGGGTGATTGATCGATCCAGGGAATGTATCCAGATCTGGAAGGACCCCCCCCCCATGTGTTATTTTGTTTAGAATTTCTGAAAGGTTGTACTTGATAGACTGTAATAACTGTAACTATGTAATTATATAACTTGCCTTCACATTCCTGTGCTACCTCTGTTTAGAAGTGGGGATGAATTACCCCTGACACCAGAAGTGTATTTATCAATTAAGCTTTTTTGTCCTTCAGTTCTAAAGTTATCCCCAAATGATAAATGCAGCCTCAAACATTTCAGTAATAAACACAATATATAGTTTATTAAGAGGTAAAAGATATATGATCCCCCCATTATCGGGGAACCTCACAGATTTAGGGGTGCATGCGGAGGTGACATTTTTGAATAACCCCTCATTGATATAATACCCCCCATATGACCTCTGCCCTTGGGGGGGGGGGGCATAAATCGGATGCTTGAAGCAGCAACCAAGGATCATTCCTTAATGTGATAGTGTTTGGTTGTAATTGTGCTATTTACTATCGTTGGGTCATTTTATATAAAGTTGCCCTTGAACTAATGATTTTTATCAAAATCACTCTATTCATTGCATATTATACATATTAATGACCAGATATATCCCACAGACCCACACAACTGTTCTGCCCTATAAGAGATTACAAGCCACAGTGTCTAATGAATAAGCAATGGGGGGACATCAGCTCTCTGCCTCCACCTGCTGGTCACTAGTGTTTGTTGTTTTCTATTTTGGGGATGAGGAGTTTCCCGACGGGTCTAGACCCTACCTCCCCCCCCCCCCCCTCCCCACATAGGCAAACCGAGGGGGGGTTCCTAGTGCCTGGAAACCCCACCGCAAGCTTTGGGCACTGTATAATCGAGGTGGCTGGACCCTGCCCCCGCTTCAAACAGCTCTGCTTGAAAAGGGAGAGCTGTGTGTGCCTAACAGTAGTACACGCAGCATTGCCCATGTATATTATAGGGATAGGAAGAGTTAAAGAGCAGCCAAGCACTGTCTAATACTATAGCTACGCCCCCATGCATGCTGGTCACGGCCACTGGCGGCGTGGTATGGAAACCCCCTCTACAAATCCTGCGTTTGCCCCTGCCCCACACCCCCTTCCACATGAAGAGTTTGATCACTGAAAAGATTACACAGCAAGCCACTGATGAAAATGAAATTATGGAGAAGCAGCCTGGATCACTATTTAGACATTCATCAAACCGACTTATAAGCTACCACCTCATTTATTTAAACGTGCTGAATAAATCATAGGCTCGGCTTTGCACGCTACACGTGACCACAATTACAAAGCTCAACTTTCACATCCGCTCCGTTAAATCTCGTTACTTATATTCCCGTCGTTCCTGCACTTTTTGAAACCTGCAATTTTTAATAAACTCTTACTGATAGAGAATCATGAAATCTGAGATAGACAGCGAAGCGATTGAAAGCTGCAATGCAGAAACATCTCTGCAAATTAACTCTGCTTCCTTTATGCTTTGACTGGAGATTCAGATATGAAGTCTACATATCTTATCTGTAATATCCCTGCGCTCCGTCCCTGGCACCCGCGCTGCCAATTACACTTGTACTTTCCATCGTTGCACCTAACATTCAAATCTCCCATTTACATTTACAGCATGAGCTCTGTGTAACACGTATTGTACAGCGTGCCGCTACTCTCTGGTCTGGATTACCAGGGGGATTGATGTGGGACGGTAGATTCAGTGCTCTATTTTGTTGTTTAGTTTTATTCTGGGGAAGGAAAATTCCAACCCGAGAACAAATATGAAATCACAATGAATATACAGCATTGTTTTTATGCTACACAGATATAGCTGTTTATATAACGTCAGATTTCGAACCCAGTGCAAGAAACATAACATTGGGTCTGATTCTGAGTAAATACTCCCAATTTCCACGTCAGGATTTTAAGGTAAATGCAACCTTTAGTCCAGTCTAGTGGCAGCAGTTGTAGGTGGCTGCACGTTAGATCAGCTCTGTTCCCCGACCTCCCACATAATCATCTTCCCCCAAAAACATCTAAAAACGTGTGACGACCGTGGGAAAGTATTGCAGTGGTGTCAGAAAGTATTATTGCAGCAAGGACAAGGTTGTGTAGATTTACTGGATACCATCTCAGTTCATCTCCTGGACCCAGTGAGTCTAACCGGCATTGTTGTCACCATATCTAATCCTCTTTGGTGACAGCATCTGCCGCCGGACATGGGGAACAACTGTCCCGGCTCCTTATTCAGCAGGGAGCATTACGCTTAAGAAGAGCAGCGGGCTAGGCAGGGATCCCCCAAACTGACAGACAACTGCTAGAGATCCTGTACCCCATGAAGGCAAAAGCCTCCTCTACAACCAGCAGAGGAAGGATGCCCAGTTGGGATGGATCGTGGGGGATAGTTGAGGGTGCAAGCAGCGTACTGTTTTGGATTTCTGCCGTCACTGGCTCATGTTTTGTGTCATTACTTTCTTTCCTTTTACTGCCAAGAGATGCCGTTTGTCCGTTGACTGTTAACAATAGCCCTCAGCACTGTCCCCACCAGTTGTTACTCCGCTGCCTTCTGTGTTATGTGTCCCCCTCACCTCTTAGATTGTAAGGGCATTTGGGTGGAACCAACTGTACCTCCTGTGTTCTATTATTGTATGTAATTTGCATCATGTCATGTTTGGGCAAAATGTACATTTTGTGACTCACAGATGTACGTTGTTACTTTACTGCACTTGCCCATTAACACGTCTGCTCCTACTTTACAAGTGTGTGATACGTGAAACTCTAAAGACGGATGCAAGATGTGCGCGTGCTCAGTGCAACAATGTATCTTTATGTTCAGCTCTACATATACATAGTCACACAATGAGATACCTCATTAATGCTGTCTGGGAGTATTCCTCTATGAATAATCTGGCGCAGCAAAGCTAAAAGTCAGAAACAATTAAAAAAAGAATAAATTCAGCGCCGCTGCTATTCAAAGCCACAAAACACACGTGTGCTGCCTGTAACAACACGCAATCTGGTCCTGGATGACATTTGCAGAAGCACAAAAGATCCACAGCCATTACTAATGTGTGATGATATTTCATAACTCACTTCTTATTCTGAGACGAATAACAAGTGACCGAGCCCGGCCAAGTGACTGCCGAATCCACATCTGTCTTCTGTGCAACAATTATATTCACCATCCTGGGAATACATCGCTGCACATTCATTAACTTGGGATATTTTGTTACAATGGTTATCAAGATATTTTCCTCGGCCCGCACCAGAGAACTGCTATAAATATTCAATGTAATCTGTCCTCACCAGAACTTACAAGACTAAGCTGCACAGACAAACAAATACACAATAAAGCAGTACAAAGTATTGTCTATTGCACATCAGGGAGTCATCATTTTTCATAATATCATCATTCAATAACGGGCCTCAATGTCCCGCTACTAAAAGGCAATTGTAAACGTGTGTAGAAGATGAAGGCATCTTCTTAGGTGCTTTCTCACCTTGTACTGTAACTTGTTTGTCCCTGTACGGCGCTACGGACACCTTGTGGCGCCCTATAAATAAAAATTAATAATAATAAAAAAAAAAAGACATGGGAGCAGAATGAATCTTCTTTTGGATGAAGTCATCCTTCCTGGCTCAGATGTTTCCCAGATGTATAAAGAGCATCTCAGGTAAGTATCAGAGATTGGTAACTTGTAAGTTCTGGAAGTCTCCATATCAGGCGTTCGATGACACTGATGAATGTATTAGTTGCTTTCTTCAAGCAATTTAAAATCTTCACTTAAAATTACCTTTCGAATAGGGTCTGGACCCCAGGTATCTGCAATATGTTCAAACTTTTGACACCTCCACAGGCACAAAACCATATGGCCAGTCCACAAACTTACATTAAAGTCCACAAACTCATACAAAGTATACTAACATTAACAGCCAAAATGACTGTAAGTACTTAGCTGGAGTTCACAGGTTTTTCCCTGCAGTAAGTAACATAGTAACATAGTAAAATAGTAACATAGTAACATAATTGATGAGATTGAAAAAAGAGACCAGTCCATCAAGTTCAACCTATTTTGGATCTCCTG